>NW_024375689.1:2500-5000 GCF_010015445.1 Perca fluviatilis
GAGTGAATGTATTTTAAATGAGCACAAGAAGTAAAGTTGAGTGAATGTATTTTAAATGAGCACAAGAAGTAAAGTTGAGTGATTGTATTTTAAATGAACACAAGAAGTAAAGTTGAGTGATTGTATTTTAAATGAACACAAGAAGTAAAGTTGAGTGATTGTATTTTAAATGAACACAAGAAGTAAAGTTGAGTGAATGTATTTTAAATGAACACAAGTAAAGTTGAGTGATTGTATTTTAAATGAACACAAGAAGTAAAGTTGAGTGAATGTATTTTAAATGAGCACAAGAAGTAAAGTTGAGTGAATGTATTTTAAATGAACACAAGAAGTAAAGTTGAGTGAATGTATTTTAAATGAGCACAAGAAGTAAAGTTGAGTGATTGTATTTTAAATGAGCACAAGAAGTAAAGTTGAGTGAATTGTATTTTTAAAATGAACACAAGAGTAAAGTAGAGTGAATGTATTTTAAATGAACACAAGAAGTAAAGTTAGAGTGAATGTATTTTAAATGAACACAAGAAGTAAAGTAGAGTAGTTTGTATTTTAAATGAACACAAGAAGGAAAGTAGTGAGTGAATGTATTTTAAATGAACACAAGAAGTAAAGTAGAGTGGAATGTATTTTAAATGAACACAAGTAAAAGTAGAGTGAATGTATTTTAAATGAACACAAAGTAAAGTTAGTGATTGTATTTTAAATGAACACAAGGAGTAAAAGTAAAGTGAATGTATTTTAAATGAACACAAGAAGTAAAAGTAGAGTGAATGTATTAAATGAACCAAGAAGTAAAGTAGAGTGATTGTATTTTAAATGGACACAAGAAGTAAAGTTGAGTGATTGTATTTTAAATGAGCACAAGAAGTAAAGTAGAGTGAATGTATTTTAAATGAACAGCAAAGTAGAGTGATTGTATTTTAAATGAACACAAGAAGTAAAGTTGAGTGAATGTATTTTAAATGAACACAAGAGTAAAGTTGAGTGAATGTTATTTTAAATGAGTACAAGAAGTAAAGTTGAGTGAATGTATTTTAAATGAGTACAAGAAAGTAAAAGTTAGAGTGGATGTATTTTAAATGAACACAAGAGTAAAAGTTAAGTGAATGTATTTTAAATGAACACAAGAAGTAAAGTTAGTGAATGTATTTTAAATGAGCACAAGAAGTAGAAGTAGGTGGTGTATTTTAAATGAACACAAGAAGTAAAGTTGAGTGAATGTATTTTAAATGAGCACAAGAAAGTAAAGTTAGGTGAATGTATTTTAAATGAACACAAGAAGTAAAGTTGAGTGATTGTATTTTAAATGAGCACAAAGTAAAAAGTTGAGTGAATGTATTTTTAAATGAACACAAGAAGTAAAGTTGAGTGAATGTATTTTAAATGAACACAAGTAAAAGAGTTGAAGTGATTGTATTTTAAATGAACACAAGAAGTAAAGTTAGTGATGTATTTTAAATGAAACAAGAAGTAAAGAGTGAATGTATTTTAAATGAACACAAAGAGTAAAGTTGAGTGAATTGTATTTTAAATGAGCACAAGAAGTAAAGTTAGTGAATGTATTTTAAATGAACACAAGAAGTAAAGTAAGTGAATGTATTTTAAATGAACACAAGAAGTAAAGTTGAGTGAATGTATTTTAAATGAGCACAAGATGCAAGTTGAGTGAATGTATTTTAAATGAACACAAGAAGTAAAGTTGAGTGAATGTATTTTAAATGAACACAAGAAAGAGTAGAGTGATTGTATTTTAAATGAACACAAGAAGTAAAAGTTGAGTGAATGTATTTTAAATGAACACAAGAAGTAAAGTTAGTGAATGTATTTTAAATGAACACAAGAAGTAAAGGTAAGTGAATGTATTTTAAATGAACACAGAAGTAAAGTTGGTGAATGTATTTTAAATGAACACAAGTAAAGTTGAGTGAATGTATTTTAAATGAACACAAGAAGTAAAGTTAGTGAATGTATTTTAAATGAACACAAGAGTAAAGTTAGTGATGTTTTAAATGAACACAAGAAGTAAAGTTGAGTGAATGTATTTTAAATGAACACAAGAAGTAAAAAGTTGAGTGATTGTATTTTAAATGAACACAAAAGTAAAGTAGAGTGAATGTATTTTAAATGAACACAAGAAGTAAGTAAGTGAATGTATTTTAAATGAACACAAGAAGTAAAGTTGAGTGAATGTATTTTAAATGAACACAAGAAGTAAAGTTGAGTGAATGTATTTTAAATGAGCACAAGAAAAGGTTGAGTGATTGTATTTTAAATGAGCACAAGAAGTAAAGTTGAGTGAATGTATTTTTAAATGAGCACAAAGTAAAGTTAGTGATTGTATTTTAAATGAGCACAAGAAGTAAAGTTGAGTGAATGTATTTTAAATGAACACAAGAAGTAAAGTTGAGTGAATGTATTTTAAATGCACACAAGAAGTAAAGTTGAGTGATTGTATTTTAAATGAACACAAGAAGTAAAGTAGAGTGATTGTATTTTAAATGAA
>NW_024375689.1:10000-13045 GCF_010015445.1 Perca fluviatilis
GTGTGTGTGTGTGTGTGTGTGTGTGTGTGTGTGTGTGTGTGTGTGTGTGTGTGTGTGTGTCAGTGTGTCTGTGTTTCAGTGTGCGTCTGTGTGTAACTTTCTACTCTCATTTCAGAGAGAAATATTGTACTTTTTACTCCACTACATTCATCTGTTACAGCTTTAGTTACTAGTTACTTTACACATTAAGATTCCTGCACACACACACACACACACACACACACACACACACACACTTTATTAATTTGATTCTAAAGTCTAGCTGAGATGATGAGACCATTAAACACACAACTGGTTGGATCCTTTACACTTTCTACAATGTGTGTGTGTGTGTGTGTGTGTGTGTGTGTGTGTGTGTGTGTGTGTGTGTGTGTGTGTGTGTGTGTGTGTGTGTGTGTGTGTGTGTGTGTGTGTGTGTCATTAGGACTGTTTGGATCCTTTACTCTTTCTAAAACGTGAGGATTCTTCTTTACTTTTAATACTTTAACTACATTTTCCTGATGATACTTACAGACTTTAACTGAAGTAACATTTTTCACTGCAGTACTTTAACTTGTAACAGAGTATTTTAACTGTGTGGTTTTAGTACTTCTACTGCAGTTTAGGATCTGAATACTTCTCCCAGCGCTACATTAAAAGGCAGTATAAGCCAGCCCTTTCCCCGCAGACACACACCTGGTTCTGGTTCTGGTCTGTACTGACCTGCAGGATTTCCTGGCTGTTCCGGATGCCCTCCTCGGTCCAGAGAGTGATGACGCGTTCGGGGCTGGTGCATCCTGACCCGTCATCCAGCCGGCTGAGGACTCTCTGCCCCACCGTGGCTGTCAGCAGGGAGGGAGAGGTGGAGCGAACCAAGCGCTCCTCTAACACCGCCTGGCACTGCATGGAGCCAAACCACAAAAACCAGAAACCAGAGTCAGAAACTGTGAAAACACTGAAAAAAAGTGACAAAAAAAAACCATAAAAAGCATGCCAAAAGGTGACAAAAAAATTGTTAAAAAAGTGACAAAAAAACGTCAGGAAAAGTGTGGAAAAAGGACAATAAAATGTTGAAATTTCGACCCAGAAAAAAAAGTCGCAGGTTCGACAACACAAGGGGTTAAGGAACAGATTTCTCCGGGCCCTGACTAACGCCTGGCGCTGCATGGAGCCAAAGCACAAAAACCTAGAAACCAGAATCAGAACCACAGCCGTTCACATTCACAAACTGAGAGATGAACGTGTGCGTCTGCATGTTTCTTTAAACACAAGGAATTAGTTTCCCCCTGTAGAGAATAAGCTGCGTTCTCAGGTTTCTACACACAACGTAAAGTAGCAGCTTAAGGAACTGATTGCTCCGGGTCCTAAAGAAAAAAAGGGACAAATGTTGGAAAAAAAGCTACAAAACACATATAGAAAAATAGACAAAAACTGTGAAAACGCTGAAAAAAAAGTCACAAAAAAAAAAAACACATCAAAAACATCGACAAAGGTGACAAAAAGTTGTTAAAAAGGTGACCAAAAAAAAAATAGGAAAAATGTGATAAAAAAAACGTCGAGAAAAGTGTGCAAAAAGGACAATAAAATGTTGAAATTTCAACCCAGAAAAAACACCAAAGTTGCAGGTTCGACAACACAAGGGGTTAAGGAACAGATTTCTCCGGGCCCTGACTAACGCCTGGCGCTGCATGGAGCCAAACCAGAAACCAGTAGGGCTGTGCTGGATTAAAGAACTTCTTAGTCGACTATAACACTCATTCAACTTGTACCGACTAATCGATTAGTTGATTTAAATCGACAGATCTGTAAATCTGTGTTTCTCCACTAAGAGTCCTGCTAAAAGCACCACTTTAATTCTTGTGTTTACCAGAGATGAGCTCGTACGTTTCTTGGAAATAAGTCATTCAGCATGAAAACAGCATCAGACATGACTAATGGACTACAGAGATCTACAGCCGTCCACATTCACAAACTGAGAGATGAACGTGTGCGTCTGCATGTTTCTTGAAACACAAGGAATTAGTTTCCCCCTGTAGAGAATAAGCTGCGTTCTCAGGTTTCTACACACAACGTAAAGTAGCAGCTTAAGGATCTGATTGCTCCGGGTCCTAAAGAAAAAAAGGGACAAATGTTGGAAAAAAAGCTACAAAACACATATAGAAAAATAGACAAAAACTGTGAAAACGCTGAAAAAAAGTCTCTGTGTGTGTGTGTGTGTGTGTGTGTGTGTGTGTGTGTGTGTGTGTGTGTGTGTGTGTGTGTGTGTGTGTGTGTGTGTGTGTGTGTGTGTATGTGTGTGTGTGTGTGTGTGTGTGTGTATGTGTGTGTGTGTGTGTGTGTGTCTGTGTGTGTGTGTGTGTGTGTGTGTGTGTGTATGTGTGTGTGTCTGTGTGTGTCTGTGTGTGTGTGTGTGTGTCTGTTTGTTTGTGTGTGTGTGTGTTTGTGTGTGTGTCTCTGTGTGTGTGTGTGTCTGTGTGTGTCTGTGTGTGTCTGTGTGTGTGTCTGTGTGTGTGTCTCTGTGTGTGTCTATGTGTGTGTGTCTCTGTGTAGGTGTGTCTGTGTGTGTGTGTCTCTGTGTGTGTGTGTCTGTGTGTGTCTGTGTGTGTGTGTGTGTGTGTGTGTGTGTGTCTGTGTGTGTGTGTGTGTGTGTGTGTGTGTTGTCTGTGTGTGTGTGTGTGTGTCTGTTTGTTTGTGTGTGTGTGTGTCTGTGTGTTTGTGTGTGTCTGTGTGTGTGTCTCTGTCGTGTTGTGTATGTGTGTGTGTGTGTGTGTTATTGTGTGTGTGTCTGTGTTGTGTCCTAGTGTGTGTGTGTGTGTGTGTGTGTCTGTTTGTTGTGTGTGTGTGTGTTTGTGTGTGTGTCTCTGTGTGTGTGTGTGTGTGTGTGTGTCTGTGTGTGTGTTGTGTGTGTGTTTGTGTGTGGTGTCTCTAGGTGTGTCTCTGTGTGTGTCTCTGTGTGTGTGTGTGTGTCTGTGTGTGTAGTGTCTCTGTGTGTGTGTGTGTCTGTGTGTGTCTCGTGTATGTCTGTGTGTGTGTGTGTGTGTGTGTGTGTCAGCAATGCATGGCGGG
>NW_024375690.1:0-12999 GCF_010015445.1 Perca fluviatilis
AAAGAAGCCTAGAATAAAATATGCAACACTTCAGTCTGACCAAACAATAAAGTAGGAATGAGCCCCCCAATCTTAAAGCAGCTCAGTTCCTCTATTTCTTTGGTGTAATGACAACTATTTTTGCTAGATGGAAGGAAGTAGACGCGATACGTTGAAGGTTATCCATATTACAGTCAGTGTTAGGAGAAAAAGAAGTTCTTATGGTTTAACTTGCGAGGCAGCTAAAACTAAGGAAAGACCAACGAAGTGCTTAGATGGATAGCCTTTGACACCCTGTTTAAGCCAGGAGTTATTCAAGGATTGGTCAGTAAAAGGTATTAAGGCAGTGTAAAATGTATAATAGACAACAATGAATGACAGACTTTCCAAACATTAAAAGACAAACTTTTCCCCTTCACAATCGGATTTATTTAGGTATATATACAATTTAGAGATTACTACAACAAAGAATTGAAAAAGGAGAACTCACAAGAATGTAATCCAGTTATAAGATAAATGATAAATGCTTATAGACCAAATAGTAACTGCGTTAAAAATCATTTCTATGTTGTATGAAAAGAATTATCGAATGTAGGAGCAACTCAACATTATATTTGAAACTCAACGCTGATAAAAGGAACTAATAATGGAAAATCCATCAGATGTATGGTACAATATGTGTTAAACCCAACATACTTCCGCAAGTTCACAACAATTGAGTGTGTTTAACTGGAAGAATTTGGTGCGTTTCTTTATTACACCTAAGATTAGCAGTAAAACATCATCACACACACACACACGTTTTTTGGAGTTCTGAAAATAAAGTCGTATTTTGGGAGGATGTACATTTAGTTTTGAGTAATGTACTTGGCTATAAGATTCCTTTCTTATGTACTGTCTTGTAATTGGGCCATATTTCACTTGTAACAGTACAGAGGGACAGAAACTGGTATAAACCGATTGTCCTAAACAGCAACAATAGTTTGAGGTCATACATGAAATAAGGGAAATGGAAAGGTTGAACTAGGTCTGAGAAAAGGTGCCAAAAGATTGCAGAAGTGGACATTTTACTTAAATAAAGCATAAGGACATTGCAGCTTGGACTCATTAGTGGATAAAGCAGTGACTTGAAATGTATACATTTTATTTCTATTTTTGTATCAACCACCCTTTCCTCTTGTTTCTCCCCTTTTTACGATTTATTTTATTTTTATGTTATGTTTATGGTGTTTTTTTCCATATATCACTCACAAATTGAGGGCTGACTGTTCAGTTGTTACAATGTACTGAAAATTCAATAAAAACTTCACCAGATGCATTTATGTTTTTGGCGATAAAGGTCGTAATTTCCCAATACAGAATTAACACATCGCCAAAATGTAAGTCTCACAGACAAGATATGGTATGATCAACATGAATATGAATTCATGAATACAAAAATGATTTTGTATAATTTTAATATAACTAACATTCGCTTAAAAGATTGGATGTGTTTAATGTGGTGAAAGATGTCGTTTAAAAAAGAGTAGTAGTAGTAGTAGGTAGTTTAGCTAATTATAATAAATATACAAACATTAAACATTTTTAAACCTTATGTAATCAGTGTTAAAAACAAATGTAAGATGAGATTCAACGTTGCCCCAAAATTTCTTTGTAAAACGTCAACGTTAAAAGTAAGTAGTACTACTTTTGCATTTTACTCTGGTCTTATGTTATCTGCATTTCAACCTGAGCTCAGAGCTTCGTACTATGGATTTTACTTATTATTTACAAACATTACCAGTGTTAAAAAACAAAGTGCTTGTGACATTTTTGTATTAATACAGCTTTTAAAATGATATTGTATTCTCCTTTGACGCATTACACAATATGTATAAAAATGTAAGATGAGATTCAACTTTGCACCCTGTCCTGTTTTTTTTTTTTTTTTTTTTGTAAAACACCAACGTTAAAAGTAAGTAGTACTATCTTGAAGTATTTATAATAATATAAGTAAGTAACCCTGGTCTCATGTTATCTGCATTTCAACCTGAGTGCTAGATTATTTTAATTGTCTTTTTTCTATCTACAACATCTATCAATGTTGGAAGATCTCTCTTGAGTAGACTAGTTTCTACCTTTAACAGAGCAAGGGCCTCTAGCTTGCAGTTGTCAGCTAAGGTCAAACTCTGCTCTGCAACCGCTTACACACACACACACACACACCTCACACTCATTTATATGTTTTATTAGGACCAACTTTATAACCATCACTTGTGGGGCCACCCTTTCTAAAGGTGCTAGACGTATGAAAAAATCAAGTATACTCAGCATAGCTTTGTTAGCTTAAACCTTCAAACATCTGAATTGATAAAGTAATGACTTCCCCATCCTATATGGGGACTTGTAAAAACTGAGTTAACATGGTTGGTTGGACCTCAAATTCCATCGTGATTAGTGGGGACTTTGCAACAAATAAATTAAATAAATGTTTAATTTACAGATTTAATCCATGTAGAATGAAAATATGCATAAACAGTACTTTAATAACAAAATTTGTAAATTCATCTTAGCTTAGTCGTTTATAGATAGCGTATATGTGGAGCATGAAGCTTTGAAAAGGTGAGTGATTAAAACCATCACTTTTGCATATCACACAAACCTAACATAGCAAAACATATGATTATACAGCTGAAACCAGATATTTACATACACTTCAGAAAACTTATCAGTAAACTTTTATTTCTTTACTGTCATACATGAAATCAGAGTAAACTTTTTCTGTTTTAGATCTCCATTTGAGTTAATTGGTGGCACGCCTGTGGATGCATATAAAGGCACACCTCTTTCTTTGACATCATGGGAAAATCAAGAGAAATCAACCAAGACATCAGGAAAATAATTGTGGAGCTCTACAAGTGTGGCTCATCCTTAGGTACAATTTCCAGATGCCTGAAGGTCCCACGTTCATCTGTTCAGACAATAATACACAAGTATAAAAACATGGGAATGTACAACCATCATAACGCGCTCAGGAAGGAGACGGATTCTGAATCCCAGAGAGGAAGGTTTTTTGGTGTGAATCAATCCCAGGACAACAGCAAAAGACCTTGTGAAGATGCTAGCTGAAACTGGTAAGACAGTGTCCACAGTAAAACAAGTCCTGTACCACCATGAGATAAAAGGTTACTCTGGGAGAAGAAAGCCATTACTTCAAAACCACCATAAAAAGCCACGACAAAAATCTCGATTTCTGGAGACATGTCCTGTGGTCTGACGAAACAAAGATTGAACTGTTCGGCCATAATGATAAAGGGTATATTTGGAAGAAAAAGGGCGAAGCTTTGAATCCTCAGAACACCATCCCAACTGTGAAGTATGGGGGGTTGCTTTGCTGCATTAGGGACTGGTGCACTTCACAAAATAGATGGCCTCATGAGAAAAGAAAATGTTGTGGATATATTGAAGCAACATCTGAAGACATCGGCCAGGAAGTTAAAGCTTGGGCCAAATGGGTCTTCCAAATGGACAATGACCCCAAGCATACCTCCAAATTAGTTACAAAGTGGACAACAAAGTCAAGGTATTGGAGTGGCCATCACAAAGCCCTGATCTCAATCCCATAGAACATTTGTGGGCGGCACTGAAAGTGCGCGAAAGCAGCAAGAAGGCCTACAAACCTGACCCAGTTACACCAGTTCTGTCAAGAGGAGTGGGCCAAAATTCCAGCAAACTATTGTAGAAAGCTTGAGGAAGGATACCCAAAAACGTTTGGCCCAAGTGAAACAGGCAATCCTACCAAATACTAAGAAAGTGTTCCGCGTTGGAGGTGTCGATGAATCGATGATGAAAAGGGATTTAGGAGAGACGGTGTCCGTCAGTGCTGCAAATAAATACGGGTGTTAAGCGCGTTCGGGGGACCACTCCAGATCCTCTGGGAAGAAAAAAATCACACATTACAATCACAGTCGCAAAACAGAAAAAAAGCATTTTAACTATTTTGGCAAATAATTAGCACAAAAAAATTAGACCCAACCGTTTTGCTAGTCTTTGTGTCTCACGATTTTAGGTCTATAGAGGGTCCGCGGGCAGGGGCAGAGACTGTTGGTCAGCATCCCCAAATATCAATCTTTTTCTCATGTTTTCATACGAACTCCTTATTTTGTCTCTTCTGATGACATAGTCAATGGTATCAAACTGTTTCTTCAAAATCTCCCAGTCACACCATTGTATAAAGAAGACGTTTTAAACCATTTGTTGTATTCCTCGTTAGAAACAGGGTATGGTTTTAACTTCCATTCTTCAGGACCACGGGCTGCAACTAACTTCTCCCTTTCGCTGCATGCCTAAGGAAAATAAAATCCTCTGTAGGTCTAGTGAAACGGTCTGCTTCCCACGATAGACACTGGCTCCAATGCTACTGTCCCATTGACAAACATACACTAGCTCAGGTAAGCCAGGATTTTCAAGGTCTGGGCAGACAACCTCCGAAAAAGGCTCCAGTCTTTCACAGAGATTGTACAGGCTGTTTTGGCTTTGCCAGATAGTTCGACAGCAACACTAGTGTAAACAGCTAATGTCAGCGTATCCTGCACTGTATCCCGAATTGAATATCTGTATCCATTGACACCGACATATTCTAGATCAGATGTACACGATTCAGTCATGCTTGTAGGAAAGATCTCTGGATGGAAGTCGCTTCTTTCTGGGAGCCTGGCTCAAACCGCATGTTGTTCCAGTATTAGCATCGCCGTCGTCTGATGCCTCTTTTCGAAGGCCTGTCGCCAAGCCAAATAGTGTTCCAGTCTCTCCACCTCCCCAGACTCTTTTCGGGGTTAGTGTACAGAGCAAATGTAGTGGGTCCTACTCTAGCTGTCTCACATTCTTCAACATCAGATGATGCTGATTGTTGTCCAAATGTGTGGATAGACATGGCTGAAAAACGATTCCTCTTGTTTTCACCAAAAGAATTAAAAAGAAAATCCACAGCTGGTTTTGTTGAAGGGTGAGAAAAAACACGAGCTGGTTAAAAGTGCGAGCAGCCAGCATGAAACCAAGACTTTTAAATCCTACAAGCCACGCCCTGCATGACGATTTACACCCACAACAATAGCCCTCACATTTACAAGCTAACCATTGGTCTATCAGGCGTTTTTAACACCTTTACAAATGTAAATACATCATCCGTCAGGAGAGGTAACCCCACCCTCGCGGTATGGCCGCGACGTCATCACAACTGCGTCGCGGCTCCCCAGATTCGGCCGCTAGAGGCACAGCTGCGTGATGTGCGCGCGTCTTTGATTTCTCACTGGTTCGCTTATTTGAATGTAACGCTATTACTGGTATAGAGTGTTGGAGCATGGGAAAAGGGTGTGTTGGGAAAAGGAGTGAACACCGGGCCAGAACGAAGCAGGCCACGAGGTTCAGACACCGAGCCTAGCTATGTGCATCTCCAACCTTTGGGCTAAGTCATTTCTCCCAACCTTACACAGCGATGCGTAATACGGTTTCCACGTATATGAACGTGTCATGATTTCATGCTCTGTGGATGCTTTTACAAGGTCACTGACACTCGTGACACATTCAGACTTGCTGCTTGGGAGATGCAGGGTCCATATGAATCTTGTCATGGTGTCAGCGTCCGAGGTCCCCGAGTGTATGGCACACATTCTCCCTGACATCAGCTGCATTTCCTTGGATAGCGTTGCGATATTCAGCAAAGGTAAAGGGTCGTGGCTGATTTGACGTTTGGCCACCGTCACGGGTGCTGCTAGGGATCCCTTTCCACCAGGTCATTACGGTGTATGTGCCAGCAGGATGATCAAGACCGCGGGCTTTATCGTTGTAAGCGCCCGGGCGATTGCATCTGCTACCTGGGTTCTATGAGTCAGACGATCCATAACGGCTCGAGCAATGGGCCTTCGACCAAACACTGTTAGGCGGCGCGAGAAATACTTGAGTCCCACAAAATCCTCAGTGCCGAGATGCGTCCAAGATGGCGAGTATCTCTCCGGACACCTCGGGTGCCGACGAGCCACAGAAGACGTTGTGGTTGTCGTTGTCCTCCCAGGTTTTCCATAAACGTCTTACAAACACCGTTGCCCTTCTTCCTTCGCATGGTCGATCAAGGCCCTAGCCCTGTCCCGAGTGCCTCTCATAGCCTGGATGTACTCCAACTCTTCACCTGATATCATCTCGTGGTGCAACAGAACATCGGCCACGTAGTTCACTCTGGCCATGTTACTGGCCTCTATGTAGCTGAGTCTTTTTTGGGTAAGACTTTCCATGGTAAGATACTCTGTGTGAGGCCACATTCAAGATTGTTAGACGGTGGATGCTTGTTTGGACATGTGTGTCTTTCATAAAGTAAAACGGGGATATTTTTTTTCTCTCTCTCTCTCTCTCTCTCTCTCTCTCTCACGCCTCTCTCTCTCTCTCTCTCTGGTTCCTTACACACGTTCTGCTCACTGCTCCAAATAGTGTAAAGATACTTGATTTAATTCTTACTCAGTCCCTCATTTCAAACGCATCTGTGGCATGTTCTGTGCGCTGTCTGCTTCAGTCTTTATACTATTGTAAGGGGGTGTGGTTAGGAAAATTCTGGAACGGGCGTGTTTGGAAACTTCTGGAAAAAGGTGTGGTATGGAAGCGTTCTGGGCGTGGTAAAAAACAAAAAAAAAACACTGTTGTTTTCTTTTCTTGTATGAGGGTGTTAAATACTTAAGGAAGTACTGATCTTTTTAAATTGACTTCTTTCACCACATTAAACACTTTTTCTTTTTGTCAAATGTGCTAGTTACATTAAAATTATACAAAATAAGTTTTGTATTCACAAATTCATGTTGAACATACCATATCTTGCCTGTAAGACTTACATTTTGGCGACATTGTTTTAATTCTGAATTACAACGCATAACGTCTCTAAAACATAAATGCATCCGGTGAAGTCATATAACTTCAAGTTAGAACTATTTACTTTTAACGCTGGCGTTTTACAAAGAAACATATTTGGTTCAGGTTGCATTTTGTATAAATACAAAAGCATACTTTTTGTTTTTAATTTTTGTTTGCATCTTTCACCACATTAAACACAAACAATCTTTTAAGTCAATGTGGTTACATTTAAATGATACAAATGTATTCACAAATTAAAATTCATATGCATATGTGTGCGAACATTAGTGGCTCACATGCAGCGGCAACATGACAACATGTACTGACAACATGAACTGTGTCTGTTTGTGTGCGGTGTTTCATGTGTATAATGGCACACAAGCACAGGAAAGTTGTAGGAGTGTGTGTATGGATGAATATTATACTTTTTTTTTTTTTTTTATGGCGGTCATTTTGAACGTAAACAAAAATAAGTGTGACTAAGTTGAATAAATCACTCAAAATTCAAAGAAAGTAGTCACAATGAATGTTATGTGTTCAAATGCCATTTGTGGTTTTGTGTGATCTGTTGAAAATGTTTTTTTTTTTTTACTACTTCTCACTGGTTAGCGCTATTTGAATTGAAAACGCAATTTCTGGTAGAGTGTTGCTGTGGGCATGGGGAAAAAGAGTGGGAAAAAGGGGTATGTTGGGAAAAGTGGAGCCACCGATCCCGGCCCAGAAACGAAGAAGGCACAGCCAGATGAGTACGGAGCAGCGGAGGGCACAGGACAGCCAGACATATGGACTAGAGCTAAGCATGCACAGACATACGATCAACATGTACTGACAACATGAACTGTGGCTGTTTGTGTGTGGGGGTGGTGTGTGGGGGGGGGGCGTGTGGGTAGAAATGCATTGACCTTTGGGCTTAGGCCCATTCACGCTTATTACAATCACTTACTTGGCCTGTTGTAAGAGGAGCCTTACACATTCCTATTTTACAACCCTGCCTTACACACGTTCTGCTCTCTGCTCCAAAGAGTGTAAAGATACTTGATTTAATTCTTGGTCATTGGCTCATTTCAAACGCATCAGTGTTACTCAAACTTACATTCATGCTGTGTGTAGAATGAAAACCTATCTTTCTCTGTTTCAAACGGGGAAGAAACCCTTTTATGCTCAAAATTTAACGCTACACCCCTCTTCTCTCACTGGATCATTTCAAACACATCCGGATATTTCCTCTCTAACGCTCATTGGATCATTTAAATGAAACATTTTTCTACTTCCTGTGCGCCCTCATTGCATCACTTAACACACGTCATTTCCGGGACACGCCTTCCTTCTAGAAGCTTCCAGAACAGACCAGTCACACACACCTGGAAGGCATCAATCACTTTCTGACAGGTTGTGACCTCTTGACCCCCAGGTCAAAAGGTCATCCATCAAAAATCCCACATACCAAAGTGACAGAAACCTCCTCCTTATATCTCGACGCTGAGTAGCAACAATCTGCAGGATTCAGGAGTGAGGCTGATCTCTGATGGACTGAAGAGTCCACACTGCACACTGGAAATGCTCAGGTTATTCTACCTTTCATTAAAAAAAGATTGCTACCTAAGCTCTTTTGTTTCTTAATGTATAAATTATTAAATGGACTGTCTGAATATCCTCTTTAGGTTGAGTGGCTGTAATCTGTCAGAGAGAAGCTGTGAAGCTCTGTCCTCAGTTCTTAGCTCCCAGTCCTCTAGTCTGAGAGAGCTGGACATGAGTAACAACGAACTGCAGGATTCAGGAGTGAAGCTGATCTGTGTTGGACTGAGGAGTCCACACTGCACACTGGAAACTCTCAGGTTATTCAACCTTTTATTAAAAAAAGACTGCTACCTAAGCTCTTAAGTTTCTTAATTCATCAATTATTAAATGGACTGTCTGAATATCCTCTTTAGGTTGAGTGGCTGTAACCTGTCAGAGAGAAGCTGTGAAGCTCTGTCCTCAGTTCTCAGCTCCCAGTCCTCTAGTCTGAGAGAGTTGGACCTGAGTAATAACAACCTGCTGGATTCAGGAGGGAAGCTGATCTGTGTTGGACTGAGGAGTCCACACTGCACACTGGAGACTCTCAGGTCAGGATTCATTAACCCATTCAGCTGATGACCATTTAAACTCTGATTAACTTTATTTGACAAAACAACTAACATGTAGCTTTGTGTCTGTTTATATGATAAACTTGGGCAGTAGTTTTAATTTCTAGACTCAGAATTACTTTCCATGAGGATTTTTCATTGTTTACTTTTGTTGTTAAATAATTAAAAACCACAGCAGCACAGATTATTTTAAATATTTATTCTTAATCTGGACCAAAATATATCTGGACAGCAAGCTCCCCATGTTGACAGAGGGTTCCTGTGTGTTGTTCTGTGTGTTTGCAGTATGTCAGGCTGTCTGATCACAGAGGAAGGCTGTTCTTCTCTGGTCTCAGCTCTGAGCTCCAACCCCTCCCATCTGAGAGAGCTGGACCTGAGCTACAATAATCCAGGAGACTCAGGAGTGAAGCTACTGTCAGAGGGACTGAAGGATCCTCTCTGGAGACTGGACACTCTCAGGTACAAACACTGATGAACAAAAAGGAGATACTTGTGTAGGAAGTTTTAAAGGAGAACATCTCTAAAAGAACTAACATGATAACTCCCTTTTGTTAATAATTGATGTAATTTGGACACATCTCTGTATGTTAAAGGCACTGTCCTTTGTTTTAAGAAACATCCTGTTTTTCCCTCTTTCCCGGGGTCAAGTCAGGTTCAACTCGACAGAGTTCTCTACGCTGTGAGAAGAGTGTGTGGATGAAGCATTAATCTACTCTTTCAGCAGACTAGTTAGCTAGAGGTTTACAATGTCAGCTGCCGGTGCTGCATGGCTCATGTGATCGATCAGAGACATACACTGACGTCTGGACCAATTATTGTACAAAGTTCCTCTTGTGCTCGGAGAGTACCAACTTTAAGTTCAAATTTTATAGCTATTACTGCTTGCTTTAGTTGTTAAAGATTAGAGCAGTGTCAGTGGCTGCTGCATCTTTGTGTGTTTATGGTGACGTGTGTGTTAAGCCCCCGCTGCTTGGCTGGTATTTGTGGGGAGGCCTGTTGATCACTGATTGTGTAATTTGTGTTTTTGATTGCTTTGTGGTCACCGTATGAGTAAATATGACCGGTTGTTGTGGGTTTGTTTTGGTTTCTTTGGTAATTCAATTTATTTTGACTACATGTGATGCAGCATCCTGTCATACTGTGTGAAAGTGATGCTTCAGTCAGCGTGTGTTCATGTCTCTGCAGTAGTGTATTAGGTGTCTCTAGGTGTTAAATCATGGTTTTCCACACGGTAATGTTCTAGTGGCATGGTGAGGTTATTCAAAGGTGATTTAATTGCTGTAGGATAGTACTTGTCAAGTTATGTATGATTCACACTTCAGCTCTTTGCCCCTAACTTGAAAAAAAGGCCACTTCAAGGACTGAAGGACAACTCAGATTTCTTCTGACTTCTTTCATTTAATTCCAGTTTATTTTGTTTTAGATGGATTTTAATTTGTAGGTACAATCAGCAGAGGAGTCATTAATAGAATTAGAAGATTGTAGTAGCAGTAGTAGTAGAAGATTGTAGTTAGTTAGTAGTAGTAGTAGTAGTAGAAGATTTTAGTAGTAGTAGTACAGTAGAAGATTGTATCTAGCACTAGTAGAAGATTGTAGTAGTAAGTTAGGTTGATAACCTTTTTAAAAGGCAAAAACAAAACAATATATTTTAGATTGTCGTTAGTAGTATTAATAGAAATAGAAGATTGTAGCTAGTAGTAGTACTAAGTTAGGTTGATAACCTTTTTTAAAGGCAAAAACAAAACAAAGCATTCATTACTTTAAGGACATTTTCAAAACTAAATATCATTTCATTGTAGTCATTGTAACCACATCATAAATAACAATCAGATTTAACTAAGTCTAAGGATAAACTTCTCCCAGAAAAATCAAACAAACACAGATAGACTCAAGTTTCACCAACAATATGGTATTAATATATTAACTGAAAATTATACATTTCAAATACAATATGAAAATAAACAATTGTCAATTAACTTGCCATCAATCATTGTTTCCCAAATATAATTATCAAATTAGACAATTGGTCTCAATTCTCAACACAAATAAACTTAACTGGCAACAATTTTACACAATGTCCATTTTCCAGCCGGTTGTGTCTCCAGTTTTCTTGAATGAGCTGAATGTGTCTGAATGAGAGTTCCCTCTTTCATGAAGGGATTTCACTGAAATACTTTTTCACCAAACATTTCACACCACCTGTTCACACGAAGGTGCACCAGTTTAAATGTTCCCCAGGGAAACACAAGCCAATAATGGGTTCCACAATGCATGCACTTTCTCTCCCCCTGCTGGAGTTTTATCTTGAAAGAAGTAGAAAGGGTGAATGCTTATGTTGTTTACTGTCTTTTGATGCAACAGTACTGAAGGCCCAGGTGTAAAATACACAGCCCTCCACTGCTGTAGATAAACTGCTGGTTGCTATGGACGCTGCTATCTCTGAACCCACGGATCTAGCATGTTGTTGGTATCATATGTGTTTACATGGACATGAATATTCCAGTCATGAGGATTATCCTGTTTTTGATCATATTCAGGATATGATGTTTAGGCTACATGGCACACAGAGAAATCAGGTTATTCACATCAGTCAGTCAGGCAGTAGGGCATAGTGAACCCAGTGGTCCTGACTGTGTGTGTGTGTGATGATGATGATGTGTGTCTATGTGGTGTATGTGTGTTCTGGGTCTGTTTGTGTGTGTATTGTGTGTGTGTGCGTTTTCCGTGTGTCTGTGCATTTGTTGGTTTGTGTATGTATGTGTGATATGTGGTGTTGGACTGCTGTCTGTGTGTGTGTATTGTTGTGTCTGTGTGTCTGTCTGTGTGTGTGTGGTATTGTGTTCTACTATTGTTGTGCTGTTGTGGTGTGTGTGTGGTGGTGGATGGGTATGTGTGTAGTGGTTCTTTCTGTGTGGGGGGGGGAGAGGTTAGAGGGAGAGAGGGGGAATAATGGGGGGGAGGAGGGGTGGGAGGGGGGGGTGGGGGTGGAGGGGGGGTGTGGTGGCGTGCATAGTGTGTGGGGAGGGTGGGAGGGGGTTGATGGGTGAGAGAGGGGGGAGAGGTGTGTGTGTGAGAGATGGGGTGGGTGGGAGGGATGTGTGGTGGAGGGGGGGGGAGGGGGACGGCGGATAGGGGGGGGGATTGTGAGATGTAAGAAGAGAGGGAGAGCGGAGAGAGAGATGGATTGAGAGAGAGAGAGAGGTAAGAGGAGAGGAGGATGATGTATATAGTTTTATGGAGTTGAGGAGGAGTGGGGAAGGGAAGATGATGGGTGAAGTAGAGTGAGGGCGCGGAGAGAGAGATAGAGAGAGAGGAGGCGAGAGGGGGGGGAGGGGGGGATAGATGTAGTGGGGGCGGGAGATGAGAGGAATATAGGTATGATGGGGGGGAGGGAGAGGAGAGAGAGAGAGGATGGGGGGGAGAGAGGGGGAGGATGATAGCTGGGGGAGAATTGATTTGGGGTGAGGGGGTATATGTAAGCGGGGTATATGGGGTTTGGCCGACGTGTAGAATATAATGGTTTTAGGGGTAGTGCCTATATATTCCCCTCAAACGTGCCAACGCCCAAACGTAAACCGACCACGTTATCCGCACCACCAAGAACAGGCCTGCGCGACGAAAGGGGAACGCTGATATATTTTTTTTTTTTGATATATGTAGGTATTCGAGCGAAGCAGGATGAAGATTTTTTTTTTAGATGTTTTGATGGATGGAGTGATAACAGTATTTTCTGATGTATTCTGATAAGTCGGAAGCGTGTGATATATATATATATAAGGCAGTGATGGATGGCGAGCGAGTAGTATAATATTACGATATGTATTTTTTGTTTGCGATGTGTGATGTATGTTGTAATGGATGACAGGGCAGATATTTTTTTTTGATGTGATATATATATTTTTGATATATATATAGGTGATGGTATATATATATATATATATATTTATGATGGCGTGTATATATAGATTGATGTATTTATGATGCTTGATGTACATATATATATATGCTCTGCAGCGTGACT
>NW_024375691.1:0-54530 GCF_010015445.1 Perca fluviatilis
ATAGCTGCGTCATAATAATAGGGGCATATACTATTACTGCAGAGCTATAGGCTGAGTTGATCAAGAGTACAGAGCTTAATATGGTCAATCAATACACGTGTGTTATACTGTAGAAAAAAATAACTTGGTGAAAAGTCTGCAGACGACTCTAAGCCTCCTAATAGTCACTTTGGGGAATACAGTGTGAGTGAATGACGAAATGTACAGTTTAGGCCAAAAGTTTGGACACACCTTCTCATTCAATGTGTTTACTTTTTATTTTCATGACTATTTACATTGTAGATTCTCACTGAAGGCATCAAAACTATGAATGAACACATATGGAATTATGTACTTAACAAAAAAGTGTGAAATAACTGAAAACATGTCTTATATTTTAGATTCTTCAAAGTAGCCACCCTTTGCTTTTTTTATTAATAAGGGAAATAATTCCACTAATGAACCCTGACAAAGCACACCTGTGAAGGTAAAACCATTTCAGGTGACTACCTCATGAAGCTCATTGAGAGAACACCAAGGGTTTGCAGAGTTATCAAAAAAGCAAAGGGAAGCATCTGTCAACCAACATCTTCAGGTCTCTCTCCAGATGTGTATCAGGTTTAGGTCTGGGCTTTGGCTGGGCCACTCAAGGAGAGTCAGGGACCGAAGCCACTCTGACCCAGGCTTATTCAAGGACCTCTGTATTTGGCTGCATTAATATTTTCCTCAGTTCTGAGCAGTATCCCAGTTCCAGCCACTGAGAAGACCCCCCCCCCCCCATTATATGATGTTGCCTGCACCCTTCACCACAGGGATGGTCTTAGCCATGTAATAGGACAAAGTGCTTGGAGTTCTGACCAAAGAGTTCAACGTTTACAGAAGGAACGTTCATTTCTCGAGCTGTACATTCACTGATTATATTTTAGTTAACTTTGGTTTTGGTCTCAGGTCAGGTACACACAGACAACACACACAACACTGTCAGACACACACACAGAAACACACACAACACCGGTCAGACACACACACAGAAACACACACAACACCGGTCAGACACAGAGTCAGAAACACACACAACACCGGTCAGACACAGAGACGCAAACACACCAAACACGGGTCAGACACAGAGACACAAACACACACAACACCGGTCAGACACAGAGACACAAACACACACAACACCGGTCAGACACAGAGACACAAACACACACAACACCGGTCAGACACAGAGACACAAACACACACAACACCGGTCAGACACAGAGACACAAACACACACAACACCGGTCAGACATAGAGTCAGAAACACACACAACACCGGTCAGACACAGAGACAGAAACACACACAACACCAGTCAGACTCAAATAGCACAGAACATCACCACATGATGACAGATTACATTACTCCAAGCACAACTATACTGTCAAAGATTGCAAAAAGGACCATGCCTGTTCTCCACCTGGTGGACAGACGGACCAGACGAGAGCTGGTCCCACTGGTTCTCCACCATGTTTGTACTGGATCAACAATATTAAGTGCTGAGTGGGGGGTCTACCATCAGGGTCTGCCTGCATTTGGATACAGGCATGACACAGTTAACCAGAGTGTGATATGTGTCAATGCTTTTACTAAAAGAGATAGCTTCACCCATCTGTAACCTGAGTACAGATTTTAAGTTTTCAACAACTGAAGTTTGGTAAACTAAATTGTTAGACTAAATGTGGACGGGCAGGAGAAGACTTTTCCATCACTAGTTCTAATAATATTTAGTCATATAGCATAATGCATAAGCAGAGTTTAATGGAAAATTACAGGTTGGTTTTTCTATTGCTTTAACATTTTACAGTTTCTACCTTCAGCTCAAATGTTTCCCAGTAGAATGGTAGGTCTCCTTGGTTAGGACCAGACTGCCCTTTGCTCTGCCTAAACTCTTTGTTCATTCTCTGAAACTCTCCTGATGAACTGAACCTGCTTTTAGCAAAGAATAAACATTTAAAAGATTTTGTAGACTGAAGCTTTATTTCAGATTAGGGCAATATATCAATATTATACATGTATATATATGAGGCTAGATATCGTCTTAAATTTTGGATATCGTAATATCCTGACATGAAGTGTTGTCTTTTCCTGGTTTTAAAGGCTGCATTATAGTAAGTCATGTAATTTTCTAAAAACACCAGACTGTTCCAGCTGTTCCATTATTTGCCTTTACCCACTTAGTTATTATATCAACATAACTAATTAACACAAACACATGTCCATTATGAAATTAAGACTCTTTAATGTGTAAGTTTACTGTACAGGCCTGGGAGACAGTTAAACATTGTCCTGACTCGTTTCCAAATACTGTCACTCCATTCCTCTGTTCCTCAGTCTGCTAACAGGTCGACAGCATCTGGGCTGCTCACATGTGCCCCCTGGTGGTTGTTGGTGTGCAGCTACTGCAGCTCCTAATGGAAATAAAATCCTTCACCCCCCTTATCTGACGCCACGGCACTACCACGGGACCGCTGCATTCACACATTAATTGGTTGATTGAGAAATCACATTGATATGACCTGTTATGAAGCTGATATTTTAAACATTTAAAGCATTTAATTATATTAATTTTCTTGTGCGACAGTGACAACACAGGCTACAGACACATGAACCTGTTTCTCTGTTAAAAACATAAACTGAATGATTTTTACAAACTGCTGAACCTCCTAGATGAAGTTTTATACAGCAGATGATTCATGAAGAACATTTGACATCTATGATCATTGTTTATATTTAACTATTTCAGGAGGAAATTAAAAAAAAACTTATATTCTCTGGCTTCAGTAATTAATAAGGGCTGTTCTGTTGCTTGATGTTCCAAATTTACTAATTAAGCCACTAAAACTAGGTCAAAGATCATTACCACTACCTAATGTTTCTTTAACTCTTCTTGTATTAGTTTGACGGCCCGGTCATTTCTTGAACAGCGCAGTAATCCCGGCTGAGTCTCGTGGAAGAGAACGTGAACATCCAACACGACGTTCTGAAAGGTTTCAGACCATCTTCTGACATCGGTTGAATAGTCGGGGTCTCTGGTGTGATGCATCAGCACTAGAATGACTGGTTTACCTCCAGATGACACTGAAACAGGAGACAAAGGTTAGAGAGGGACTTCCTTTAAAGACAAGGGCACAGAGCTGGGCTGCAGTCCAATAGTCACATTTACTTAGGAAGGTTCCTAAAGGAGTGAAATTAAATAGTTAAGTGGCTGTCATGATAAAAACCGTTGGAAAATTCTAAGTGATAAGGAAAGGTGCTTCATTGCTTCCTTTGTTACCTCCTTTAGCGTAGGATACATTGGACCATCCTTTACAAAAGGAAGGAAATAATGACGTCCCACAAGTCCTTGGGGCAGCAACATTTAAAGCGACGCATCACCATTTCGCCGTTCATAATCAATATAAGGTACAGAGTGGCGCCCTAATCCTGTATGCACCATGTGTACATTTCATTTTCTGAGACATTGCAACACATCTAATAGGCCTATTAATGATAATGTCCTTTATGGCACTGTCTGACTGGTTTATTAAACCGGTTAATGCGAGAACTTTACTCTCCTCACTACAAGATATGACGACATTATTATGAAAGTGTGAAAGTAGGAATATTATGTGACAATTGCGCGGATCGCCTCTGAAGGTATTCACATCAATTACCTGAAATACCCCCCCACACCGACCCAAATAAGTTATTTTCACCTACTCTGCAGTCTCTGTAGGCTGTTGCTTTTAAATGATGCATCGTAGTGATGTATCAATGTTTTCTTCAAAGATTTACTGTAATGATGAGTAAGGCTGTTTTAATGACTGTAAATGTTTCCATGTACACAGTAATATCACTGTAATTGATATTGTGGGATATTTAAACAGCAAAACTAAAAACTGTAGTTATAAAGTTGACAGAGAAAACATAACTTGAGTTTTAGCTTATGAAATAATCAATGAATTCTTGCATACATTTAAGAATTATTTTTATACAATGATTCTAATCGGGATTCATGTGGATACATGAGTGGGCAGGAGGGTGAGCTGAGCTACCAATCATGAAAATAAACTTTATTTGCTGAACACCTTTCATACAAGAAACAGGCCACAGCTCATTGCTTTATAATAACTACATGACATGCAGTGGGTGCTTCACATAAAACAACATTATTATTGCAGAAAAAGAAGAGGAAAACATGGTTAAGTAATATTTTTCACCGGGTTGTCCACATTTATTAAGCCTGTATGAAACATCACGTTTGGAACGCACGGGGCGATATATCCAGATGTGCTGGCAGACCTACGTCAATAACATCCTCTGTCACATGATTATGCCGCCGAGTGTCAGATTCCCCTGTCGAAAAGGTTGTCTTGTCCTAATTCCTTTTGAATTCTCCTTCACACTTTTCCTTGATCTCATGACATTGACCATCAGGGTTAAGGTAACGTGGTTAGGTAAAGGACTTAGGAGGGCATTTTTTGACTTTTCGACCGCAGCCCTGCTGTAACACATCTTTTCATCTACTGTAATATTTTTTAATGCTGTCACGTCCTGCATGTCAAACAAGCTGATTGGCTGATTCATCTCCTGTCAGGAAGGGTTTGTACATATATATGTAATGTAAAAGAAAACAGCCACACAAACTGTTTGTGTTCCCGTTTAGCCGGAGAAACAGAACTCAGCTTCAGACAGAACTTGAGCTGCAGAATCATCTGAAGGTTACTCTCGATCAAACAAAGTCTTTCTGTTACCTGAATCCTCTCTCATGGCTGCCTCCACATCTGATCCAACACGAGACAGGATTGGACAGAAGACGATGATGACGTCACATTCCTGCAGGTTCTTAGTGGTCTCCACCTTCCATGTTGATGACCGTCCCATGTTCTTCACTTGTTCCAGTAGGACCTGATCAGCTCTAAAGGTCTGACCAGTGATGACCAGGAACACCTTCACTGTGGCTTTAGGCCAGGACGATGATGAAGATGAACAAACTTGTTAACATTTATATATATTAAAATATAAAACAACCTGGTAGTCACCTTTGTAACCAGGCTCAGATCTCTCTGAGTTTTTTGGTCCTAATGAGAAATAAAGAATTTACTGTCAGAACCAGATTCATTATTGTTGTTCAACTGTTGCTATACAAAGGCAGAGTTTGACTGATAGAGTGTGTAAAACATAATCTAAAAACAGTTTTAGTTATAATATTGTGTAATGTGTTACCGTCAGTGTTCTGTTCAGACAGAGCTGTGTAGCTCCACTGATCCTCCACCTTTATGGAAAACTCTGAGTCTGTAAATATGAATGAAGGATTATGTTAGCAGCCTAAATACAGCAGTGTTATGTAGCTCCCTGTCCCCCTGGACAGTAACCAAGATATAAAGAAGTTAAACAAATATAGAGGGTAACCTTTGTCAGAAATCAGCAAAATGAAAGCAGAGAAGATTTGGTGTATATCCTTGGGGTCAGGTGGAGTTTGGTTCCTCCAGCTTTCCACCAAATGTTGAGCAGCTGCAGAGAGAACCATAAGGTAAAAATCTTATTAGTTAATCAATCACATCTTCATATCTTTATTATGTTATTTGATTAGGCTTAGGGTTATTTTGTAAGAGTTAAGGTTTCATTATTCATATACAGTAATATTTGTAAAAAAATATATGTAGATAAAACAATAATTATAAATAATTGTACATTTGAAACATTCTTGTGTCATCACACTTTTCAGTTCAGTCAGTTCTGTCTGCAGGTTGACTTGGTCCTCAGTCTTCTGAAACACAAAGTTTATAGAACTGAAAATACTAAACAGAAAGTATAACAAAGTAAATTATATATATATACACACTCACCATAACATATCAGGATGGTTCATACTACAATCAAAGAGATATTTACAACAAATACAGAATAAAACATAAACACACCTACACATAGCTGCACTTCCTACGTTATTGCTCCACCCTGTGTTCAATTACATAAGTGCATTTGAAAACATATATTCACCTCATGTTTCAGATGGTATTTTCTTTTTCAGTTTTAATTCTTTACAAACAATCAATTAATGGATTGCTTGTGTGACGGCCCTGTGTAATCTGGCAGGGCCTCTCTGTGGGAGTGATGCCTCTCTGGTCTTACCCATCTTTGTTTCCATCTTTGTTTGAGTTGATTGCAGATCTGGTGCACCTGGGAGCTGATACAGCTCCACCTGGTCGGACTAGACTCCTCTCTCTTCACTACCATCCAGACCTCAGCCATGGCCTCATCACCCCACCTTCCACATTTTGTTTTGGGTTTATTTAAGTTAGTTAAGTTCTGTTTAGTTTATTCTTTTGTTAAATAAATCACTTTTGATCATTTACGATGCCTCGCTCCCTCTTTTGTCATGGCCTTTGAGCCAGGTTGTGACACTTGAGAAAACAATCTGCAGATTTATTCAAAATGAAAATAATCATTAGTGACTGTGTATAAGATTAATGTCCTTTAAGGTTCTGGCCTTGCCATCATTTCCGGACAATGGACACCTTGAAGGACATTAATCCTTATATGCTAAAGTTTCTCCACTTGATAATGGAGGTGATTCTGGAGAGCATAACCTCTGATATAAACCGATGGAAACAGAAAACAGCAGACAACGCCACCCTGCAGGGTGAGAATCACCCACTGAAGGGGGATAAATGTGCTTACTGCACAACACACCTCATACATAAAAAACATTATAGGTTGATTTCCATAGACTCCCAAAACAACTCATACAACTGTTTCATTTACTGGCTGACGGTGAAGATGTAATCATGTGATCATTCTATTCAACATAACAGGCACAGTTAACAATGTGATACTTAAGTTTAGGGAACGAAAGTACTTTGGGTTAATAAAGCATCAGGGATTGGCTTAAAATGAGTCATATAGGGAGGACTCAACGTGACATAATATATACTATGATGCATAAAACTCACACTTTGGCTACATTGACACATAACAGACCAGATGTACCGCTGAATGTATCTTTAATCCGAGATGGAGAGTTTTTTCTTAGGGATTGTTGTTGTTTCTTCAGTTTTTGGAGCTGGTACGTGCTGTCAAACATCAATCTACTAAATGAAACTACCAATAAACTCATTGGCAGGCATATAACAGATACGAGCTTCGGGAATAAGAGTTTGTAAATGTGTTGTTTGTTGGAAACAATTCTTCACAACATTAAATTGGATTAATAACTAAACCCCAACATTATCTGGAAATACCCTGCTAAATAGTTACATTGTGGTATAGAGAGACACATTTACAAGTTCCAAGTAGCATATATAAATATAAATGTATTTACATACAGTTCATTTATTAGTGGACAGAGAATTATCATTTCTACATCATGATGGATTTTCAGCATTTGAACTAATTGTTAGCTACATTGTGCAGCCAGTAAAGGAGCTGAGCTCTGATTGGCTGAGTCCTCTCTGCAGTTACAGTAATCAGGACTACACAGAGACTCATACAGGATCATTACTAACCTCTCTTGAAGATGACATCTTCGGATCAGCCGTATCTTTGACAGAGCTATCTGTGGAAACAGGTGTGACATTGTGTTATAGAGACAGTCAGAACTGTCTAAAAAAAGACTTTAAAATAAATGAGTTTCATATTCCTCTCTCAATAACACAATAAAATATAAATCAGCTGCATGTGACACTGACTATACACCAAGCAGCTATGACATGGTCCAAGCCTCGGGGTCGTGAGTCGTCCCCGACGACCCAGTGAGTCCACGGAAATCCAACCCAAAGTGTGACAAAGCAAATGATAGGAATTGGCAAAGTGTGAGCTGCAAGGTCTGTAGTAAATTCAAAAATGCAAACTTCCCATTTATATTCATTTAATTCATCTGTTCTATAGGCATAATTTTGGGGGTGTAATAGACCACGCCCATTTTAACCAATCAAAACAACATTGTAGGTGTTGCCTCAGGAGTGGCCCTAGATCGTACTCTCCAGGTTTAAGTATAGCTACCCTTGTTTACCTTTGACTTAAGTGATCTGAGTTTGGGGACAGACACTGTGGTTATTAGACTATGAGTGGGCGACTGTTTCAGTGGAAGCACAGAGGAGCACGTAGCACTGCACCTCTTAAACAAGGAAGTTGGGTGATGAAGCACCAAAGTTCTCCATAAGGTTGAGGTGATAGATGGATCACAAACACTTTAACCCAGTCATCTGTCACTTTATGAAAAGGTAATTAAGTTCTACTGTATGGACCTTAGTCTGTGAAGCAATAACGTCCTGATTTTAATAGTTTTACTTGACTCATTTTAAGCCAATCCCTGACGTTTTACTAACCCAAAGTATTTTTTCCCTAACCTTAACTAGCTCAGTTTCACAACATTTACTACGTCTGTAAAACTGACTCACATGATTAAAATTTCCATCACGGTCAGGTGTCACAGTCACATGTCTAAAACGGTCACCATGCGGACGTAAATCAGTCATTGGCAATCAACCTATTAATTATTTTAGGTGTCAGGATGTGTTGAGTACATTCTATAATATCCAAACAGGATGTCGGTGTGAATCTGTCGTTGGCTTGTACAGGATTTAACAGACTCATTAACCTCAGCATGGATATCATACCGAAGCAGTTTACAGGTGGCATTAACCTGTGGAATATGATAGCTTCACTGCTGCTGTCATTCATTAACTTTATATGTTTTGTGTCTCAGCAGTTCACTGACAATCTATAGACAGTAGTGTTTTAGTTAAGCCCAGTGGGCGAAGCAGAAACATCTCAACGTACAGCTGATAATAGTAATCAGTATTCCTGGATTTGTTAGTCCCGATCAAGACATCCGTCCTTTCTTTCTAATTTCAGGTTGTGGATCAGTGTTTTACAGGCTTTCTTTCATAACACTGCATACTTAACAACTATGGGAGTGCAGTTGAGGTGTCACATTATCCGTATCCTAGTAACAACTGATCTGGTGTGAATCATAAAATTATGTTTGTATGGAACATAAGTAACCTGGTTATAAGCACATTACTTTTATACAGTGGTGGGGGTAAATGAACAGGCAGGCAGCAGGTTAATGATGTCGGCAAATATCAAAAATCATTTACAGTATACCTGTGTGTATCCATGTTTTCTATAGATCATACACACCAGATCCCACTTTATTTCAAAATTAACTACAATTAAAGAAGCTTCTAAAACAATTCAGTCACTTTGTTCATGTGACTTCATACTGAACTACTACCTTCAAAAGGAAATAATATAAATGCATCAGCTTTGCACATAGTATGTGATGCTGATATTCAGTGTGTAGATAGTTCTCCTGAAGCAACATACAAGTTCAGTCAATTAATTACATATATAACATAATTTACTGAGAGAGGAGAAACATGCTTACCGCTCTGACCCATCCTTTAGTTGTTGAGATCTGCAGCAAAGACAACGATGAGACTTTGTGTGTCGGATCCTCCCTGTTTCATGGACCACATGACTTAAAAGAAATGCGTCTACTTCTTGTAAACCATTGCATTGAGGACAATTATACCATAAGCAAAACAGGACTGTGACCTGACCTTAAAACCAATATAAAAAACCTCCTTTGAAATGATTAACAGCCCCAGTATGGATTTATAAGAATCTGATGGATTTCTTTTAAATCAAGTGTTCATGAACCAGGAAGGATCCGTCATATAAAGAGACTCTGTGTTCTTTTGTTTGTTGCAGATCTACAACAGCTACAGGATGGGTCAGCCACCATCACACCATCACCACGGTGAGTTTCTTATCTCTCAGGAAATTGGGTTGTGCTGATTGTTAAACTTAAATTTTAGTTATTTCAGTAAAAGTAAAAATAATTAGGACGGATGTTAGCAATACATCTTTTTGTTTGTTTTTTAAATTGAGTTAAATAAAACAAGAAGGTTTTTTTCAGACTAATTTATTAGAATTTCTCAAAAAGAGTTGGTGAAACGTTTGACTATGAGTCAAAGAATGATTAGCTTTTCCCACTTTAACCTGGGTGAGACTTTGTGGCCCAGTGATGAACTGGTTTAAATCCTATTTGAAGGACACAGACTACTTTATGTCCATCAGTAATTATACATGTGAGCGTTCAAAAAGACTCTCAGGCTTCTTTTGTTTAACATCTAGGAGCTCCCACTAGTGAGGATTATAGAAAACAACTTCAATATTTTATGCATATGACAGATTTATAACAATATCACGGTACAGTTATATTAAAAACAATACGGTAGCTACAGCACAACAATACAAACAAAAACAAAATAATTTTCAGGCAAACAGTTTGCAATGTTTACAGTACATCACATAACAAAAATATTAACTCTTAATTATAAACTCTACGAGCTCTCAAATTGATTTAGCTTTTACAAACAGGCCAGAAAGGATTTTGAAATCATACAATATGCTTACTGGATTGTCTGATCACAATCTCATAATGGTCACCAGAAAATTAAATACAAAGCGTTTTAAACATTTGCCAGCCACAGAATCCTGTAGGATACTAAAGCAGGAACAACAATAACTTCATAAATTCAATCCATGATGTAAATTGGGATGAATTACTCTCTGGCATAAACCTGGACAAGGATTGTTCTCAATTATCTAATAAAATACAGCTAATTACTACTCAATTTACATGGAAAATTAGATTAAGAACAAAAAAAAGGGTCTCCCCTGGTTAAATGAATCTGTTTTGAAATTGATGAAAGAAAGAGATCATTCCTTAAAGTTGGCTGTAAAATCAGGATATAACAGGTATCAATTTACCTCTTTAAGAAATAGAGTAGTGAGCAGTGTTTGAATTATCTATTTGTCTTCAAGGGGGTCTCTCTATCTCATAAAAAAAGTTGGCACACCCCGCACATAGCCTAACAAGGCTCTACAATTAAATAACCTAGGCGTGAGTGGCGCTATTGTGCAGTATATGCGCACAGTAGAGATGTTCACAAGTCATTTTTTGGAAGTCCAAGTCGAGTCTCAAGTCTTTGAGCTCGAGTCCAAGTCCAGTCTCAAGTCTCTGGCCATCTGATCTGTTCCATAAATCTTGAATTCAAAGCATGTCCAGACAGTACAGTATTAAAATCAGCTGTGGAATAACTTTATGGGGTCAACTTAACACACCCCTCTAGCTCTAGATCCTAGTGAAATATTAATATAAGTCTGTCACATCATATGGATACAACTATAAAGATACAATCTGCCTGTTCCCAGCATTAGCACAGCATTTTGCGATGGTTAGCTTGTTACATATGACGATATATGCTAAATGTAACGTCTCTTTTACATTAGCGTGTGACTGACCTATTTAGGTGCGTTTTGAGATGCCTGATGAAGTCCGGCGTTGTTGATCCGGCATCATGTATCTTGGTGCCACACACCTTGCATGTAGCTGTTGGCTTACTGCCACTGTTTACAAAGTTATTGAAAACAAAACTAATGACAAAAGGCACAGCTCTGGGAGGACTTGGTATTTTCTGATTCTAAATCTGCAACTATTTTTTGTTTTTTTGGTGGTAAAACCGAAACTTGTCAGGGCCGAAAATGAATTCGGCGCAGGTGACCTTTTCCGGTGGCATAACTGACAGTGATATTTATATGTATTGGTATTTACCTCAAAAGCACATTAAGCTAAAAGCAAGGTCACTTCTTCGGACTTGCGAGTGCTGTGAAATCGATCGTATGCAGTTTGCTCACGTAGCCTGGTGGTGTGGTGGTGAAGTGCAGTCATGCTGCGTTCATGAGCGTAGGGTAGGCTAAGATCTACGTCCGTATATTTTAATTTAACGTCTTTAATGGTAAGAGATCGCACAGGGATGGATAATGAGCGTTGATTAAGATTAAATTACAATGCCACATTTGGCAGACACCTTCAGATATGATAGACCCCCTCAGATTTTTGACTTTGGTGCTTTCATGGGAGCCAGTCCTCACTCTATGGGAGCTCGGCTCCCTCTGGCTCCCACTTAATTCGAACACTGGTAGTGAGAGAAATAAGGAGATCTAAAGCCGATTTTTTCATTACTGCTTTGAATAGTGCACGTGGAAATTCTAAAATAACCTGGCATTATATAAAAAAACTGAGAGGTGAGTCCCACATAAATAAGACAAAACAAATGCAAATTGAATTAAATGGAGACATTTTAACAGAACCCAAGGCAATAGCTGATGCCTTTAACAACTATTTTATTGAATCGGTAGCAGAAATCTCAAAGAACTTTACAATAAAACAAAAAAAAGAATACTTAGTGTCTGCAACACAGTTGTTTTTCATAACAAACATCACTGAGACTAAAGTCATTGACATCATTAAAACCCTAAGACCATCTAAGGCCAGAGATGTATTTGGTATGGACACAAACATGCTTAAAGATTCAGGATCCGCTCTGGCTACTCCCATTGCTTCTATTATTAATCTATCAATTTCCAGTGGTCATTTTCCAAAGGCCTGGAAATCTGCTATTGTTACGCCAGTTTTTAAATCTGGTCTATCCACCTCCATGAATAACTACCGACCAATAAGCATTCTTCCAGCCATTTCCAAAATTGCTTAAAAATGGGTGGCTGAGCAGACTGTACAGTACTTAAACAGTAGCTCCCCTTCTTTTCACGTTATGCAGTTTGGTTTTAGAGCCAAACACTCCACTGAAACGGCTACGTGCCTTTTTATCGAGAAAATATAATCTTCTCTTTACAAGGGGGGAGTAGTAGGGGCGGTATTCTTGGATCTCAGGAAAGCTTTTGATACAGTGAACCATTCAGTTCTACTTAATAAGCTTTCACATTTTAATTTCTCTCGTGGCACTGTTAGCTGGTTCGAATCATACCTGCATGATCGTACACAATCTGTACTAATTAACAACAGCAATTCTGAGTCTCTTAGGCTAACCACTGTGGTTCCTCAGGGCTCAATATTAGGGCCCCTCTTATTTAGCCTTTATATCAATGACTTGCCTAATGTTTGTTCTGAAGTAGAATGTTTGATGTATGCGGATGACACCGTTTTATTTGTTCATGGTCAATCTAAAGACATTGTTGCAGATAAACTCACTAAAGCAATGACTCATGTTACATCCTGGTTGAAGGAGAACTGCCTGCAGCTAAATATTTCGAAAACTGTAGGTATGTTCTTCAGTAAAACCAATAGAGTTTCGTCTAATCCTGACATAATAGTTGCTGGAGAAAAATTACAAATTGTAAATCAATACAAATATCTTGGGTTAGTAATAGATTCACATCTCTCCTTTAAAGCCCATATTGAAAAATTATGTAAAACAATTAAGTTTAATCTTGCAAATTTCTGCTCAATTCGAAATGAGATGTCAACAGAAGCTGCAAAAATTTTTCTACATTCCATGATTTTTTGCCACTTCAACTACTGCCTAACAAGTTGGTCTCAAGCAAGTCAGACCGCAAAAAGACCTTTGGAAATATTATACAAACAAGCCATTAAAGCCATGGACAAAAAATCAAGGCACTATCATCACTGTGCAATTTAAAAAAAACACAGTCTTTTAAACTGGGACAGTATTCATAAGTTTGTAGATCTGAGTCTCATATACAAAGTAACACATGATTTGGCCCCAGCTCCTCTAGCAGAGTTCATCAGCCAAAGAAACAGCTCTGAGCGCGTTACTCGAGGCTCGGCCAGAGGGGACTGTGTTATCCCTCTGCGCAGGAGCGCTTTCAGTCGCTCAGCCTGGTCAGTGAGGGGCGCTGCTGAAGGGAATTCATTACCTGAAGAGATTAAACAGCTCACCACTTACAAGGCCATTACAAAAAAAATGAAAATTTGGCTCATTAACAATTATGTCTGCCAACATTAAAAGCCGAGCCTATCGCGCTGTATTATATATTTTATATATCGTAGCTTTTGGAACTTGTTTTTTGTGTGTTTTAATATTGTAACAGGTACTGTTTACCTTTAAGTATTTTACAGTGTTGGTTATATTGTAGTTATCAACTTGCAATAGACTTGTAAATGTTTCTTCATGTTTGTATTTTATTGCTTCTTTTACATCTTGGCCATGGGACTACAGATGAAAAATAGCCTTTTAGCTAATTCTGGCTTTTTTAACCATGTTTGTTCATGTGTTTAATGAAATTGCATTGTCCCCTTCTAAATAAACCAATAAATCAAATCAAATCAAGTAAATATACATTTGTACAAAGGTTTAGATCAGTGATCACCGGATTGATTTGTCTTTAGCCATGTTGTTTTAAAACCACTGAAGCTAGTGTATTTTCTGATATGGGTTAGCTGCAGCTAACTAATTCATTAGACATGTTCTGACACTTCTGGAGACCTGGAGTGCATTCAACAAATCTGTGATTGGATTTGTCAAATTGTCCTCCTACTAAACAAAGGTAAAACAAATAATAGTGTTTGGATCTAAAGATTAAAAGTCAGGGATCAGGCACTAAAGTTAAAGATGTCAAACCAAGCCAGAAGACTTGGAGACCTTGAGTCTGCTTGAATCATTAAGTCTCAGCAGGAAATAACTTTTCGTTAATAAAGAAATTAATGGTTTAGGAATGATATGATGCTCCGTTATGAAGCATCTGGACCTCTCAGATGGTCTGGTTCAGATCTGCTAACTGTACTCAAAGTCTAAACTGAACCTGGAGAAGAAGCATTCAGTTTTTTATGTTCCACTTATCTGAAACAAACAACCAGAAAACTGCAGTTCAGTTCTTTTTAATGAGAGCTTAAAACCTTTCTGTTTATATTTTCTTAAGTTCTATTTGGGACGATGTATTCATATTCCATGTACTATAACTGTCCATTCATTTATTTTATCCTATTGTATGTTTTTTTGTTATCCTATTTTATAAATGTTTCTAGAATATCATCATCATCATCATCATCAAGCACAGCCACAGCCGACTCCCAGTAAGTTATTATCTTATTAACATCTGTAAACCCATCTTCATTCAGATATCTGTAGGTCAGAGTTAAAGGGATTCTTTTTGAAATGGCCATGTCAGTTTTTCTGTAGCTATAATTTATCCTAACATTTCCCAACATCTTAGCATGACATTGTTAGTACCAACGGATTCTCTACATCTTCATTTTTCGCATGATACCAAAATCATTCTAGCGTTAACACCCTACAACCTCTAAAAGACAAAATGTCGACTGAGCCCGCCTGCAGGCTGGTGGAACGTTTTATTATAATACATATTATATATAATGTGTGCTTTCGCCTCTGTGTTTTGGTACTTTTTGTTTTACTTTTGTTTTTTCGACAGGTTGTGAATCAACTGTTGTACTTGTGCATATCTGAGTGCATTAACCCGTGTGAGAGTATTTACATGTCTCCTAAATGTTTTTCTTTCAGAAAAACCCACCCCACCGCCTTCTCCCAGTAAGATATTAAGTTTATTACTGAACATCACACTTTTAGTAAAACCATTATTGGTTTGTCCATTCAAATATTTGCTTATTTCTTAAATATTTATACAATTTCCTTTTCAGCTTTGAAGGATCCATGGAGGAAAATAGTCTGGGGGTGAGTTCACTTTATTATTTGTGTGGACCCCAGGAAGACTAGCAGTAAATAAACTAAAGACTGTGATGGGTGTCTCTGTCATTCAACCTAAATGACCCCAGACTTTACCACAGTCTTTAACCAGGACTGTGTATCATGGCACTAGTGTGTTCGTGGCATAAACAAAAGAGGGACCCACTCTCACAGCTCCATAGATACTAGAAAAGTCCTCAGGAGTAGCCTGACAAGCCAGTCCCACATCCAGATATTGGGTCTGGGAACTCACCATTGACAGGGCTCGATCCGAGGGGCGGGATAAACGGTTGTCTTTCAAATTCTCTCTGCACCAATAGGATAGCGCTACAACCAGGCAGAGCAACGAAGAAGGTAGCGGAGCTAGTTGATAGATTAAACTTTGCCATATCCGGTCGGCAAAACTCCGAACACATATTCCTTTTTTAAGATTTAAGTGCCATTCTTTGTTCTTTTATCAAAGAAAAGCTGAACTCCAAGTCTTCCAGAAGTCCGCTGTTCCCAGCAGCAGCAGCAGCAGCAGCCATAAGCCCCGCCAACCGACTCTATACACAATGTGATTGGCCTGACCAAAGTTTTGTTTTTTCAGCTCGCCTAGACCCCCCTGGCTGCAAATTAAATTTGCTGCCACTAGGGTGCGTCTAGATTTCTAGGCTACCTCAGGAGACCTTTAACCTGCCAACCTGCCTGGTCTTCAGAGACAGGCACAGCAGCACCTCAAATCAAGACAACTTATCTGTCAGAAACACAACTTCTCCTCCCACCTCAGAAAAAAATGCTTTATTTGGAGGCAGGACAAACTGCCTCCTGAAGAAAGCTGCTGAATTAGTGCACCTGGTTGTCATGTGATGACTCCTATGACAACCAGGTTCAATGATCCACCTGTGATTCTAACAACTCTCATGTGACACCAAAAAAATCCTTCACTACATTAAACTTGAACTTACATTAAAAGTTATTAAAAACATTGACTTACATTAAATGGCTTCTCCTAAAAATTTACAAGACCCTTTTATCCTCTGAGTGACGCTTCCACCAAGATGTAATCTGCCTTCACCTCAAACAGCATATACATTTCATTTCATATACAAACTTGTGGTTTACAATTTAACGCCTCAACTTTCTTCTGGATTTACATAATTTATTATTTGACCCTGACTATTATTATCACTCTTTTGCAATTATTAATTTTCATCTGATATTTTTTTCTTGATGTTCACCTACATACTATTTCTGCAAACCAATGGGTCCAATGTTTCTTTTTCTTGTTTGTTGGTTTATTTAGATGTAACAAGTTTATATTTTAATCTAAAAAAAAATAACAGAGACAAAGAGAGGGATCTCCAGTATGTGAAGGATTATGAGCCTGAAAACAACGACATTAAACACATCCGAATCCTTCTGTGCGGACCAGTCGGAGCTGGAAAGTCCAGCTTCATCAACTCTGTCAGCAACGTCCTACGAGACAGAATGACTATTCCTGCTGCAGCCAGTTCAACTACCTCTGACAAAAGTTTCACCACAAGAGTAAGAAAACTTTAGATTTCAATATAAATTTTCATGTTAAAACCTCCAAACCAGCAGGTTTGCTTGCTCTTGGGGGAATCACTGGAATTGTTGGGTCCTTGTAAATTATAGAGTGTGGTCTAGACCTACTCTATCTGTAAAGTGTCCTGAGATAATTCCTGTTATGATTTGACACTATAAATAAAATTGACAATTGAATTGAAATTGAATTGAAATTGAATTGAATAAACATTATAATCAAGTCATAAACGTTTATGACATAATACTTCTTTTAGTAAATGTTAGGGTTAGGGTTAGAGTTAGCGTTCATGTGTCATGACAGTGTCATGTGTTCAGTGACATGTGTTCATGACACATGTCACTCTTATTTTACCACCAGAGTACCTAGCGCAAACATCCTCATAGAGAGGAGGTCTGGGTGGATGTGTGGGTCCTAAAACACACTGTAGGGCTTTCAGGCCAGGGAGCAGAGTTCATGTCCCTGGAAGAGGTTAGGGAGAAAACCCAAGACTTTCGCCCATCTAGGGTGTTCGTATCTCGGGAGAACTACTTAAGAGAGCTCCTGTTTTAACCCAAACCACAATCTTTTTTCTAATCTCAATTAGTTGTTTTGGTGACTAAATTTACCTTTTAGAGGCTAAACTTAACTGTTAGGAATGCTGCCAGGACCGTCACAGGGATGTTTTTGTGGCTAAAGTTTCACGTAGGCCTAACAGTGACCTATGAGATATACTAATTTTTGTTTAGTTTTCCCCCACCAGGAATCGAACACATGTCAACGTGTCCCTAAGCAAGACACCAAACCCCAATTTATTACCCAAACTGATCTGGAATTTGAGATAAACATAAAACATGATTAATATTGATGCATCCAGGGATGTTTTACAAAATAAACACTGCAGAACCCAAAGTCTGTAGATGGCATCATTGTGATTAACATAAACCTTTAATGTTTTTGTGTTACAGTATGAAACTCATAAAATAATAAAAGGAGGAGGAAAGTCAAAGACATATTATCCTTTCATCTTCAATGACATCATGGGTCTGGAGAAAGGGGATGGAGTTCGTGTTGACGACATCAAACTGGCCCTGAAAGGACATGTGAAGGAGGGATACAAGGTATAACTGGGACATTATTAAACTTTCAGTCTCATATTGCCAGACATACATCACAGTGCTGCAGACAGGTCACAGAATGTTGATATTGAACTTATCAGTAAAATATTTACTGACAATAACTGATTCATTTCATGTACACTTGCTAGAACTTTCATTAGACCTCATCAGGACTGAGACAAAAAATTGGTCCTGGTATTTTTTGGCCCAGGCGGTCCACACCCACCGTGATTGGTCAGACAAATTCTACGCAGACAGTCCTCTTAAAATATGCGTGTATTCTATGACATGAGTTGCCTAGCGTTCAGCGTTCATGTGATAGTTTTGGATCCTTCAAGAGGGGTCTCTAGACTTATCTGTTGATCTTACACTTAAATAATTCATTCATTCTTAGAGTTATGATTTGTATATTTATGGTATTTTTGTTATTTTTTATTATTGATATTTTATATTGTATTGTCATTATTGTTTTTATTACTAATTTTCTGGACACAAGTGTTTGCTAAATACAATAACCATAACTATAACCCTTCCCAAAAGCTACAATAAAGCTGAGAGTAGTATATGCCCTGGAAAAGAGCACCAATACAAGAGAAGCTAATTAAGCCATTCAAGGAACACTGATGCTTGTATCATCACTGATTTTATAGATCACACAGACTTTTCAGCTAGCCAACAGGCTAACCGCTAGCATTTTCAATGTAAGCTTAAACAGTTAGGTTACCAGACAGCCACTAACTTTAATGTTACAGCCAAACTGCTTGTTGTCGTTATGACGTGAGGCGCAAATAATGCACGTGCACACACACACACACACACACACACACACACACACACACACACACACACAGCCTCCCTCCCTCCCTGAGAGTCCCTGTTAATTTGCCTACTCCTTACCACATCGTCATCTACTCTCTCTTCCATCTTTTCCTCACTCGCTCCCATGGCCCTGTCATGGTCACTCGGCTTCTTCCCTGTCATGATGTTGTTTCTGCTTCTCTGTATATCCAGCCACCTCTCTTCCTCCTCCTCCTCGGCTTCAGGTAATGCTGACGTTGAAGCAGCTACTACAGACCCACACTTGTCAGAAATATCGGTACATTTTGAGGAATTCTTAATCTTTTTCTCCTATAATTTCTCTGAACCTCCCTTGCACTTGGTGGTCGTTTGTCCAATTTAACATGAATGCTAAACTTCCAGCATAACTATTACAGCTCATGTCTCAGGGCCGGGAGGCATGGCCATGGTGGGATTCGTAAATTTGCGGCCCGGAATGGGGAAGGGGGTTCCTGGATTTGATTGGGTCAGGCCAGTGTCAATAAAGAAAATTAACCAATGGGCCGCTGTGAGTTCTTTGTGGGTCGGCGCGGCCCAAAAAAAAAAAAAAGAGGCCTATTCATATCGACAATTCGGCCCAAAAGTTCGTCGGCCCACCGGGAAAATGCCCGGTATGCCAGATGGCCAGTCCAGCCCTGGACCTCATGCAGCAACATACTCCTTATTTCCTGTTAGAGAAAAATAAGAAAGTCAACTCCAGATGCATCAGACATTCTTAACAATGTAGATCTGCTTTTACTCAGGTGTCCTGTCTGTTAAATCCCACTTGATCATGATGTTTACAGTAAACACTATATAAGGGCCGGTGTTGTGCTGTGTGCAAATTCTCTGACATACGCCCAAGAATCTGAGAAATGCCACCAAAAAAGGCTGAGTTATCATACTTGCTATTAGAGTTTTTATTGTTTTGTTTTTTTTCAAATAGGAATAGAAGTAGAAGTAGAGTGCATAATGCTCAGGAAAATACTGCGCTTTTTAGTTGGTCAATTGAGCAACCACATTCTGCTGCCACGAGATGGCAATGCACCTGACCCCCCCTCATTTTAAGACGCTCATGAGGGTGCAAGAGCATTTGCACAAGTGGCCGCTTCAAAATAACTGCTTTGGTCTGAAACTAGCAGAGTAAGATGTGTGAAGTGTTTCCCTTCTGAAGCTGATACGTACACATTTGTGTTTATTTTGTTCTATGTGTTCTTATGCATTTTGACAACACAGTTTATTTTAACATGTCATTATTTAATTGTGTTCCAGTTCAACCCTGCATCTTCACTCTCTGATGGTGATCCAGGCTATAACCCTCGTCCATCTCCAGAAGACAAAGTTCATGTTCTGGTTTGTGTGCTTTCTGCTAATGCGGCGGAAATTCCAGACTCAGTTCTGAAGAAAATGGCAGAAATCAGAGAGTTAGCCAGTGACCTGGGTAAGAATATAATATACTTGGCTTCAGAAAGTATTGAAACTGTTTACTTTTTGCACGTTATTGTGTTGGTTTATTTAAAAAAAAATCTACTTTATTAAATATCAAAAACTTTAAGGAAGTATTCAGACCTGTTATTCAGTACTTTGTAGAAGCCCCTTGTACAGTAATTACAGCTTTGAGTCTTCTTGGGTAGAGCTTCAAGCTTTGCACCCTTGGATTTGGACAGTTTATGCCATTCTTCCTGGTAGATCCTCTCAAACTCCTTCAGATTGGATGGGAAGCATCTGTCAACCTCCATCTTCAGGTCTCTCTACAGATGTTGTATCAGGTTAAGGTCCTGGCTTTGGCTGGGCCTCTCAAGGAGAGTCGGAGACTTGTCCCGAAGCCATTCAGACATTGTCCTGCTAAGAGATGAGGGTGCTCTGAACGTCTTATTCAAGGACCTCTCTGTTTTTGTCTGCATCAATCTTTTCCTCAGTTCTTAGTTCTTTTCCCAGTTCCAGCCACTGAGAAGACACCCCTCCCCCCCCATATTATATGATGTTGCCTGCACCATGCTCCACCACAGGGATGGGTTAGGAGTTCTTCGAGTTCTGATCAAAGAGTTCAACGTTTACAGAAGTCAAGTTCAGATCAGATTTATGCTTTTTCTTGCGTAATGTTTGTATTTTAGTGAGTTCTTGTACAGACTTTATATATATGTATATATATATATATATATATATATATATATATATATATATATATATATATACATATATATAAAAGATTATTTTGAAAAATAAACCATTAAATGGCACTTTCTGGAGAGTTTTGTGCAAAAAAAAATGGAGAAATTGAGTCTTACATGATATGTGCAAAACTGCAAGGTTAGGAGCCTATAGGCCTACTTTGTAGTATCAACAGGTATTAGGGCATTTAGTATTTACATTAGCTGACTGTTAATCAGTCATCACTTGATTACACATTGTATTACCTTGTTATGATATAAGAAGTGACCCATACAATGTGCCAAACATAATGTGCCACATGGAGAGACAGTGCAGCATATGACAGTAGCAACAACTGAGAAGATTTGGGTCTGTGTTGACCAGGGACCTCATTTATATATATATATATAATAATAATAATAATAATAATAATAAATTGAATTTATATGAGCTTTTCATGGACTCCAAAGTCGCTTTACAGGGCAGGGTAGATTATAAAAACATAACAAAACAAAACGACAAACAAAACAAGTAGAACAAAACAAGATACAGATGAAAAAGGGAGGGGGGCAGGTGGACTGTGGGTAGGCTGAGGTGAAGAGATGGGTCTTGAGGCGGGACTGGAAGATGGTGAGGGACTCAGAGGTGCGGATCTCTTTTGGGGGGGAGTTCCAGAGCCTGGGAGCTGCTCTGGAGAAGGCTCGTCCCCAAAACGCGGGAAGGTTGGACTTTTGGATGGAGAGGAGACCGCTGAGGTGGATCTTGAGGGACCGGGAGGGTTGGTAAGGGGAGAGGAGGTCAGTGAGGGGTGTGGGGCCAGATGGTGGAGGGCTTTATAGGTGAGGACCAGGGATTTTGTGGTAGGTGATCCGGTGGGAAATGGGAAGCCAGTGGAGTTGTTTTAGGACTGGAGTGATGTGGTGCCAGGATTTGGCGCAGGTAATGAGGCGGGCGGCTGAGTTCTGGACCAGCTTGGAGTCGGTTGATGTTGGTAGAGCTGATGCCGGGGAGAAGTGAGTTGCAGTAGTCCAGTCGGGAGGAGATGAAGGCGTGAATGAGTCTTTCAGCAGCGGGGGTGTAGAGAGGGTCTGATTTGGCGATGTGTGCGGAGGTGAAAGAAGGAGGTTTTAATGACTTGACGGATGTGAGGCTCAAGGGAGAGGGTGGAATCAAAGATAACGCCAAGGTTGGGCTGGGCCTGGGGAGATGGGGAGACAATGGTGCCGTCGATGGTGAGAGTGGGGTTATTGGTTTTGCTGAGTGTGGATTTGGAGCCGATCAGAAGGAATTCTGTTTTGTCGCTGTTGAGTTTGAGGAAGCAAGTTGTGGCATCCAGGTTTTAATAGCTGACAGACAGGAGTTGATGTGGGAGAGGGGAGGATTGGTGGGGGATTTGGTGCTGAGGTAGATCTGGGTGCAGCTCTCAGCATAGAATGAATCCAGGTTGAAGTGGCGGAGTATCTGACCAAGAGGGAGGATGTAGATGATGAAGAGGAGGCCACAGGTACAGGGAAGCCTTGGGGAACACCTTGAGTGACTGTGGCTGTGGCAGAGGTGTGGTTGTGGAAAAGAGATGAAATGGGATCTGTTGGAAAGGTAGAGAGTGGAGCCAGCTGAGTGCAGTACTGGAGTCTAGTGGCTTGGAGTCTTGTGAGCAGGATGTTATGGCTCACAGTATCGAAGGCTGCACTCAGGTCGAGGAGGATGAGGATGTTGAGGGAACCCTGTCCGCTGCCAGCAAAGGTGAGGTGGTCGTGAGGACTTTGAGGAGAGCGGTTTCTGTGCTGTGTCGGGAAACCAGATTGGAGAGGTTCCGAATAGGTTATTGGCAAGAAGATGGGTTTGTAGTTGTATGAGGCTATGCGTTCCAGGGTTTTAGACAGAAAGGGAGGTTGGATATTGGGCGGTAGTTGTTGAGAGAGGAGGGATCCAGACCAGGTTTTTAAGGATTGGGGTGACAGCGCAGTTTTGAAAGCAGAGGGACAGTTCCAAGGGACAGTGAGGAGTTGAAGAGGTTAGTGAGGGTAGGGGCATAGGACCGGGAGGCAGGACTTCAGAAGTGGGAGTAGGGGGGGGGTCAAGGGAGCAGGTAGTGGGTTTGGAAGAGCTGATGAGTTTGGGGAATTTCAGGAGGAGTGACTGGGTTAAACTGGGAGAGGAGGAAGTGTGGAGAGGGGGGGTCGGGAGGTCTGGAGGGATGGAGAGAGGAGGGTCCAAGGTAGGTGCTGGAGTAGATCCTGGAAGGTCAGATACAGGGGATAGGGATTTGTAAATGAGATTGATTTTGTCAGTGAAAAAGTGGAGGAATGAGTTGCAGAGATCCGAAGTAGAGGTAAGGAGGCTGTTGGTCCGAGGCTTGATGAGGTTGTTCAATGTGGAGAAGAGGGTTCTGGGGGTTTTGGCAGGGGTCGGTGAGGATGGTGGAGAGGTAGGCAGATTGGCGTGGCAGCAAAGGGCATCTTTGTAGGCGATGAGATGGGATTTATAGGCTACATGATGGACTGTGAGGGATGATTTCTTTGTCAGACGTTCAAGTTGGCGGCCAGTTTGTTTCATTTTCCGGAGTGCAGGTGTGTACCAGGGTGAAGAGGTGTTAAAAGTTGAGAGTTTTGTTTTGAGGGGGGCCAGGGTGTTGAGGGAGGTAGACAAGGTGGAGTTGAGGTGGTCTGTGAGGTCATCGGGTGAGGTGAGGGTTGAGTCCAGGTGGAGAGTGGTGGAGAGCAGGTCAGAGAGATGGTGGGGATTGATAGATTTGAGGTTGCGGAAGGTGATTTCTCGGAGGCGGGGGGGGGGGGGGTTGAGAGAAGGGATGGTGAACCGTATCAGTTTGTGATCAGAGAGGGAAAGAGGCATGGATGGAGGTCGAGCACTGGTTGGTTGGTGGAGCAGACCAAGGTCGAGGATGTGACCTTTTCATGGGTGGGGAATGTGACATGTTGGGTGAGAGAGAAGTTATCCAGTAAAATTTTGAATTCTGATGAGAGCTTGCATGTGGGGAGTCCATGTGGATGTTTAAGTCCGGACCGAGTAGCAGACGTGGAGAGAGAGATGAGGCTAGTGTGAGGAGTTCAGTAAAATCAGAGGAGGAAGGAGGGATTTGGTTTAGGTGGCCGGTAAATGAGGATGACTGTCATGGAGGAAAGAGTTTTGAAGGCCATATTCAAACGATGATACTGAGGGGAGGGTGAGTTCTGTGATCCGGAAGTTCTGATTGAAAATAATGGCCGGGAGGCCACCCACGGTGGGAGGGGGGGGGTTTGCAGATGTAGTTGTAGCCAGGGGGATGCTTGGTTGAGGGAGAAGAAGTCGTTGGGTTGTTGCCAGGTTTCGGTGAGCAGAAGGAAGTCAAGAGTGTTGTCGAGGATTAGTTCATGGAGGGCAGGGGCTTTTATTGTTGAGGCCGATCGGGTGTTGAGGAGGGCAAAGTTGGCATGGTGAGAGGGTGGTGGGATGGGGGCAGGCTGGAGAGATCTGAGGTTGTCCGGTTAGCAGTCGTGTGGTCGTTGGGGTGTGGGGGTATTGCAGTTGAGGGGGGACAGTGAGCCGATTAGCAAATGATTGGAGAGTATGATTGAGTGCGTGGATGTGAGGGGAAAGCACTGTAGTCCCGGTCCGGGTTTTCTGTGTAGCCTGATGATGCGTTCAGCCCTATGTGAACCAGTGGGTGAAGCATTCAGATGACGTGGGACAGGTGCAACAGAGCGTGCAGGTGACCAGATGGATGGAATGGATTGTCCGTGGTGGAAGAAAACAAACTTGCGGCGAGCTTCTGTGGATGTAACGCGCGGCCGTAGAAGTCCGAGCTGTTTGATGACTGGGATGCAGGATGGAATGGAGTAGTTGACAAATTGGACCAGTTGCAGAGTTGAATATTTGATCATGATGCCGAGCGGAGGGACGGAGAGCTCCGTGATAGTGGTTAGCCGTGGGCTAGGAGCACAGAGGTGGGAGGTGGAGATGGATGAATGAGGTGATTGCCCAAAATGATCCACAGCATGACCGAAGGAGAGGAATGTCTAGTCTTGGCGTCGCTCGCATCTGGTGGAGGTTGCCTATGAGGAGGAGGTCAGCAATCGGGTTAGCCGCGCGAAGCAGCTAGGATTTGCCGCCCGCGTTTGGTGAACGGGGGCAGCTAGCTAGCGGCGCTAACCGGACGGCAAGAGTCCGGTCAAGGAGCCCGCCCTCGGGAACCAGCAGAGAGACTGTCCAGAGGTACAGAGGCTGTCCAGAGGTAGGGGGTACAGCCGAACACAAACACAAGAGAATAGCAGACGAATAGCAGATGAATAGCAGACAGAGAAGCGGGTGAATAACCAGGCCAGCGTCCTCTACGTCGGTGATGAGTCCCTGCCATCATGAGGTTATATATATATATATATATATATATATATATATATATAGTTTTTTACAAATTACAAATTTCCTTGTCTGACCAACAGATTGTTCAGTTGTTTGTTTGATTTAATAAACAGTAACGTCCTGAAAAAGCTAAAATACTGAGTGTGTTTCTGTCTGCAGGGATTCCCCAAATGGCAATAGGCACCCACATTGATTTAGCCTGTCCTGAAACTGCAAAGGATCTCAAGAATGTGTACAAGAGCAAACACCTGAAGAAAAAGGTGAGTTTCTGTCTTTCTGTTGCCCCCATAAGGAATTCTAAGTAATGACAACAATTTTGGTGCGCGTCCAGATGATGCAACCCCTCCCCTTTCTGCCCCTCCTCCACACATTTACTAGTAACCAAGAAGACACGGAGGATTAAAAAATATGATGGACTCTTCAATTCAATTTCAATTCAATTTTATTTATAGTATCAAATCATAACAGAGTTATCTCGAGACACTTTACAGATAGAGTAGGTCTAGACCACACTCTATAAATTCCAAAACCCCAACAATTACAGTAATTCCTTCAAGAGCAAGCATTAGCAGTGGCGAGGAAAAACTCCTTTTAGGAAGAAACCTCGGCAGACCCAGACTCCTGGTAGGCGGTGTCTGACGGGGCCGGTTGGGGGTGTGATGAACAGTGGCAAATAATAGTCACATTAAAGATAATGGAACAGTGACTTCGAAGGTCATCGTGGAAGTTCATGTCATAGCAGGGCACATCGTATCATACTGAGTAGTGCAGTCTCCTATACCGGATCCTGACTACTCTGTGCATAGGAACATCACAGCAGGGTTGCGGGATGTAACGTGGCGCTGCAGAGCATGGGTGGATGCTGCGGGGCGAGCCAAGGACGCAGCAGGATGCAGCAGGATGCAGCAGGACGCAGCAGGACGCAGCAGGATGCAGCCGGATGCAGCAGGACGCAGCAGGACGCAGCAGGATGCAGCAGGACGCAGCAGGATGCAGCAGGATGCAGCAGGACGCAGCAGGACGCAGCAGGACGCAGCAGGATGCGGCCGGGAATTGCAGAGAATAGCATAGCTCTGCGAAGAAGAAACATAAGGACTCCGGGGAGTAAACTCCCCAGAGCTAGGTAGTAGCTAGTAACAAGCATTTCTGGGACAGGATGTGTACAAAAGTAACAAGTAGAGATGAGAGAGCAGCTCAGTGTGTCATAGGAAGGAAGGAACTTCCCCGGCAGTCTAGAATTATAATAGCATAACTAAGAGAGGCAGGTTAAAGAGAGGTGCCTGGTCGGGCTAGAACTCTCCCCAACCGGATCGGGCTGTACTGGCCTGCCTCCCTCTAATCTCGCTATATTATTAATTATATAATAAATAAAACTGATGAGTACGAAGAGAAGCAGGTGGGCCGGGTTAGGTGGATGCTGCAACTCCTCACTCTCTAACTATAAGCTTTATCAAAGAGGATAAAGTTTTCAGTTTACCCAAATTAAACTGAAAACCTCGAACCCAAATTGGGAGCTGGTTCCACAGGAGAGGAGCCTGATAGCTGAAGGCTCTGGCCCCCAGTCTACTTTTAGAGACTCTAAGAAACCCCAAGTAACTCTGCATTCTGGGAGCGCAGTGCTCTACTAGGACAATAAGGTACTAAGAGCTCTTCTAGTAATGATGGTGCTTGACCATTTAGAGCTTTGTAGGTCAGGAGGAGGATTTTGAATTTGATCCTAGATTTCACAGGAAGCCAATGCAGAGAAGCTAATACAGGAAAAATATGATCTCTTCTCTTAGTTCTCGTCAGAACACGTGCTGCAGCATTCTGGATCAGCTGGAGCAACCTGATAGTAAGGAATTGCAGTAGTCTAGTCTAGAAGTAACTAATGCATGGACTAGTTTTTCAGCATTGTTTTGGGACAGGATATTCCTAATTTTGGCAATGTTACGAATATTGAAAAAGGCTGTTCTTGAGGTTTGTTTTAAGTGGGCGTTGAAGGATATATCCTGATCAAAAATAACTCCTAAATTTCTGACAGTAGTGCTGGAGGCCAGGGCAATACCACCCAGAGTAGCTATATCTTTGGATAATGAAGTTCAGAGGTGCGTTGGTCCCATCACAATGAGTAAACCAGATTACGGGGGCCAGACGTAGCTTGACTACTCAGGCCTACACACACACAAACTCTTACATATATACAGATAGGCAATCACCCTCCCACCCCCCATCCAGCGCCTTCTCCGCTTCTACCACCAGTCAGGCGGGCGGCTCTGTGACCAGCGCCTTTGTTTGGCTGCAGGACCAGCTGTCTGCTGTCTGACTACCTGCACCCCAACACCCCCCTACCCCATGCACCCCAAAACTCCCCTCCCCCACTGCGTGTCTTGTGTGCCCTTGTATTGGTTATGTGCTTATATGTTGCTGAGGTGTTTTTTTCCTGTTCCCAAACTGTGCTCCTAGTGGGGGCATAGTCTGGGAGTTGCCTTTTTCTCCTCGTCTCTCCTCATGTCATGCTGTATTTTCTTTACCCAATGTATGTTTGTATGTACCTTGTAAAGCGCTTTGTTGGTTTTTTTAATCTGTGAAATGCGCTCTATAAATAACGTTGGATTGGATTGGACAATAACTTCAGTTTTGTTTGAGTTTGACATCAGAAAATTGTGGGTCATCCAGGATTTTATATCTTTAATACACGCTTGAAGTTTAGCTAACTGACCACTTTCGTCTGGCTTAATTGACAGATATAATTGGGTGTCTTCTGCGTAACAGTGAAAGTTAATTGAGTGTTTCCTAATAATATTACCTAGAGGAAGCATATATAAGGAAAATAGAATTGGTCCAAGCACTGAGCCTTGAGGAACGCCATGGCTAACTTTAGCGTGCTTGGAGGGTTTATCGTTAATGTTAACAAATTGGGATCGCTCAGAGAAATAGGACCTAAACCAGCTTAGATCTTGGATAGAATGGGAAGGTTAGATATAGGTCTATAGTTTGCTAAGACCTCAGGATCTAGGGTGGGTTTTTTCAGAAGAGGTTTTATCACAGCTATTTTAAATGACTGCGGTACATAACCTGTTAATAAGGACATATTGATCATATCTAGTAGTGAGGTGTTTACCACGGGTAACGCTTCTTTGAGTAGTCTAGTTGGGATGGGGTCTAAGAGACAGGTAGATGGCTTAGCTGAGGATATCTTTAACATTAATTGTTGGAGGTCTATAGGATAAAAGCAGTCTAAGTATATGTCAGGTCTAGTCATTCTTTCTAGCAGTCCTGTATTTAAAGATGAACTGTTAGAAGTTAAGGGCAAAAGGTGATGAATTTGATCTCTAATTGTTATAATTTTATCATTAAAGAAGCTCATGAAGTCATCACTACTCAGAGCTAGAGGAATAGATGGCTCAGTAGAGCTTTGACTATCTGTCAGCCTGGCGACAGTGCTGAAAAGAAACCTTGGGTTGTTCTTATTTTCTTCTTTTAGGGAAGAGTAATAGTCTGATCTGGCCTTTCTTAGGGCCTTCCTATAGGTTTTGAGACTTTCTTTCCAATCCAAACGAGATTCTTCCACTTTTTTGGAACGCCACTTACTTTCTAGGTTTCGCAAGATTTGTTTTAATTTGCGAGTTTGGGAGTTATACCAAGGTGCTAGTTTCCTTTGCTTTATCGTCTTCTTTTTTAGGGGAGCAACAGAGTCTAAGGTCGTCCGTAGGCAAGTCGTAGCACCATCTACAAATGTATCAATTTGAGAGGGACTTAGGTTAACATAGAGGTCCTCTGTTATGTTAAGGCATGACATAGAGTCAAATGCTGTTGGAATATCTTCCTTAAATTTAGCTGCTTAGCACTGTCAGATAGGCATCTAGTGTAGAAGCTATTATCTAGTTTAGTATGGTCAGGTAGTAAGAATTCGCGCATTAAAGAATGATCTGATAATACCGAATTCTGCGGAAATATTATTAAATCCTCAATTTCAATACCATATGCCAGCACAAGGTCGAGGGGTGTGGTTAAAACAGTGCGTACGCCTTGTGCACACTCGGACCACCGATTGAATCCAGTAATGAGTTGAAAGCAGTACTAAGGCTATCATTGTCAACGTCCACATGGATATTAAAATCACCTACAATACGTACTTTGTCAGATTTAAGGACTAAACATGACAAAAACTCTGAGAATTCAGATAAAAATTCAGAATACGGACCTGGAGCCCTGTAAATAACAACAAATATAATTGGCTGTAATGTTTTCCATTTTGGATGTTGAAGATTAAGAACAAGACTTTCAAATGAGTTATAATTTAGTTTAGGTTTAGGATTAATGAACAGGCTTGAGTCAAAGATGGCTGCAACTCCCCCTCCTCGGCCTGAGCCTCTAGGAATTTGAGTATTAATATGACTGGGAGGAGTGGCTTCATTTAGACTAACATATTCTTCATGGCCCAGCCAGGTTTCAGTAAGACAAAATAAATCAATTTTATTATCTGATATCAAATCGTTTACCAATACTGCTTTAGAAGACTAATCTAATATTTAATAGTCCATCTAATTTTCCTATTTTGTTCTATCGTTGCAGTTGTTTTAATTCCAATTAGGTTGTTAAGTATAGCTCCTCTTTTGTTTACCTTTGATTTAACCGATCTGAGCCGGGGGACAGACACCGTGCTTATTAGACTATGAGTGGGCGACTGCTCCAACGGAAGCACAGAGGAGCGCATTGTACTGCACCTCTGATTACTAATATCAAACTTGGGTTGTCATGGTTTATGACCGATAAACTCAGATTTTTTGATATGAGAGCGGCACCGTCCCAGGTGGGATGAATGCCATCTCTCCTAATCAGACCAGGCTTTCCCCAGAACGCCCTCCAGTTATTCACATAGCCCACATCATTAGCTGGGCCCCACCGCGACAACCAGCGGTGGAAGGATGACGTACGGCTGTACATTTCATCACTGGTCAGGTTTGGCAGGGGTCCAGAGAACACTACTGAGTCCGACATTGTCTTTGCGTATGCACAAAGTGACTCAACATTAATTTTAGTGATCTCTGATTTCACGACCATTACCACCTACAGTGCCTTGCGTCTTTGAACGTTTCGACCTTTGCCACTCAGGCCTCAACATAAAATATAAAACTGTAATTTTTGGAAGAATCAACAACAAGTGGGTCCATTAAATATGAAATTCATTGCTATTTAACTTTTTAACAAAAAAAACTGAAAGGGTGCAAAATTATTCAGCCCTTTACTTCAGCAGCACTCTCTAGAAGTTCAGTGTCCTGATATCCAATTTACTAACAATGATGATAAATAAATCTGCTGTGTGTAATCAGTCTCGATAAACCGCTTGGATGTCCGGCCGTGTAAACCAGAGACACAAAGCACCCGCTGTGGAAAGTAAATGATCAAATAACACTGCAACTTTAATGAAGAGTATACCACTACAATCAACCCTCACATACAATAGATAAAATATCTGCAAGGACCCATACAGTAACTGCACAAATTATGGAGAGCAAGAAGATTCTTAAAATATCATAAAAGTTAAATTGCAAAAGCACTGGGAACACACCAAAGGGAAGAGTGTGGCAGATGAAACCAAAACTTTTGGCAACAATGCAAAAGTATTTTTAAAAACCTAACACACCATCCCCACAACATGGTGAATATTGCCAGCAATATTAAAAAAATAAAAAGTACTGCAAAAGATAACATTAAAAAAACAATATTTACAAATAATATGAAAAAAAGATGTGAAAATGTACATACCTCGTTAAGAAGGAACTTCGTCAATAATAGGTGCTACATATACTTAAGGGGAATAATTTGACGCCTTTTTATTTTTATTTGTTTAAAATGAATATCAATAAATTTGTCACCATATTTGACTTGTTGATTCTCACAAAAATTACTGTTTATATTTATTTTGGGAAATGTGGCAAAGGTCGAAAAGTAAGGGGAATACTTTCCAAGGCACTGTACGTGAAGTATGATCTTATTGTATTTACGGTTCTTTTTTGCCAGCAGCTTTAGATGGGTTTCTATATCGCCCGCTCCAGCCCCGGGGACACATATGACCATAGGTAGGCCTACTGTAGCCGCTGGGGCAGCTGGCTTCACATATCGCAGTATAGAGCTCCCAATAACCAGAGTTGGCTTCTCAGCGGGTGTATCGCTGAGTAGGGAGAAACTGTTAGAAAGGCGAAGACGCTCCGGTTTAGAGCGACCGTCATCATGTGCACTCCCTGGTTTAGATCTAACGCTACGCTTCCCTCGGACAGTCACCCACTCGCCCGGCTGCTCGGGGTCTGCCGGGGGACAGCTAGCAGATGCTACAGAAGCTACAGTATGTTGGCCCGCATTAACTACATGGTGCTGGCTAGCTATACGACTCTGATTCCATGGTGCGGAGCCGTGCCTCAAACTCACTAAGCCTTGCCTCCAGAGCAGCGAATATACTACATTTATTACATGTATCATTATAACTAAAGGAGGAATAGCTAAACATTTGACACACAGAGCAAGAGAGAGCAGGAGAGGGAGAGGAAGTAGCCATTGCTAATGGCTAAGGTAAATTAGCTAACAGCGTTTTAACAATTGTAAATTCAGCGAGTCAGTCACTGTAAGTGAAGCTAAGTATAAGTGCTTGAGTAAAACAATTGTAATTCAAATGCAATGCAGGCAAATAGCCGCTAATTTAAACAATAAAGCAGAGTTGAGTACGTTTTTGCCGGAGCAGCAAACTAGCGTTTGTAACACGGGAACACCGGAAGTGACACAATACGCTCACCTTACACGTCGGAACGTCCTGCTTACATTGATCCAATTTCCACTGACTGCGGAATGTCTGCGTCCCTACTCCGTCCCAGTTCCGTCAGTCCGCACTCTTCAGAAGAGGTTATGTTCACTCGATTTTCTAGAGGAAAGTCACCGGGCGCCACAATCTGCTGAACATATTCATACTGAGGCTATGTTTACACGGAAACGATCTGAAGAGAAAACGCAAAAGTGGCGTTGAATCTATTAATACGTGTTCACGGAGACGTTTTTGTCGTGTTTTACGTGGTGGACAACACGAAAATGTGAAGTAATGTATTTCAATGGGAAGCATATTTCGTGGCCACTGAATGAAATGGTAGGGAGTGATATAAAAAGCCGAAAATCCGCGTAGGGAGGTTGGTCGGGTGGTGGATGGGTCAAACAACACGGGACTTTCACCCGGGCGAGCGGGGATCGCGTCCCGTGTGCAGCGCTTTGTTTCCCGGGGATGGCGTCCCTGCTTGTGGCATTTTGTCCCGCGTGTTACTGTGGCGCGTCTCCCGGCGTTTAAGGCGCCCTGTCTCCGCCGTTTAAGGCGCCCTGTCTCCGCCGTTTAAGGCGCCCTTTCCCGGCGTTTAAGGCGCCCTTTTTCCGGCGTTTAAGGCGCCCTTTCCCGAGCGTTTAAGGCGCCCTTTCTCCGGTGTTTAAGGCGCCCTTTCCCCGGCGTTTAAGGCGCCCTTTTTCCGGCGTTTAAGGCAACCTTTTTCCGGCGTTTAAGGCGCCCTTTCTCCGGTGTTTAAGGCGCCCTTTCCCCGTAGGTTTTTTCCTAAACCCAACCTCCACCATCCCGTTATTGTGGGCGTCCCCAGCGGGCCGCCTTGCAGCCGTCTCGCTGGCTCTCCGGCTTATGGAGCGCTCCTTTCGCGCCGCCCTGCGGCGGGTCCCCAGCGGGGCCGCTCGCGGCCCCCCGGCTTATGGAGCAACCTTTTAGGCGCCTCGGCGTGTTTTCTTCTTTCGCGAAAATAATGTGAAATTTACACGTAAAAAATAACGTGACAGTTACACGTAAAAAACGAGAAAAACGTCTCCGTGAACACATATCAATAGATTAAGAAAAACGTGGACATTTACAGGAACTGCCGTGAGACCGGGTTGGGTGACGCAAAAGTGTGTGAAATTCGATGTAGTGTGCACTCCAGGTGACTAGGTGGCACTGCCACACAACACCACCAAGGCACCCACCTGCGTAGAACCTTCCTTCTACTTCTCTCAGCGAAACCAAAACATGCCAAAGCGAACAACAAAGCTCGTCTGGACAGACGAGGAGGTGGAGCTGCATGTTTGTCTGATGATGACCGGCACAGTTGACCGTGATAAGCCACAACACAGCACCCACGGGAGCACTAACAATACCCTGAGCCCCAGCACAGCACCCACGGGAGCACCACCAATACCCTGAGCCCCAGCACAGCACCCACGGGAGCACCAATAACACCACAACCAATACTGAGCCACAGCACCCACGGGAGCACTACCAAACCTGACACAGCACCACGGAGCACTACAAATGAACAACAGCACCCACGGGAGCACTACCAACACCCTGAGCCACAGCACCCACGGGAGCACCACCAACACCCTGAGCCACAGCACAGCACCCACGGGAGCACCACCAATACCCTGAGCCACAGCACAGCACCCACGGGAGCACTACCAACACCCTGAGCCACAGCACAGCACCCACGGGAGCACCACCAACACCCTGAGCCACAGCACAGCACCCACGGGCACTACCAACACCCTGCCCACCACCACGCACCCACAACCCACAGACAAAACACCAAATGAAAGAACACTACCACCTGAGCCACAGCACCCACGGGAGCACTACCAACACCCTGAGCCACAGCACAGCACCCCGGGAGCACCACCAACACCCTGAGCAAGCACAGCACCCACGGGAGCACTACCAACCCCGACCACAGCACAGCACCCACGGGACAACACCGAACACAAGCACCCAGGGAGCACTAAAACCGAGCACAGCGCACCCACGGCAAACCGCCAAAACGGAAAAAACTAGACAACAAAACAAAAAAAAAAACCAAAAAACAACAAAAAGCACCCAATACCCTGAGCCCCAACACAGCACCCACGGGAGCACTACCAATACCCTGATCCTCGCGGCCCTTCAGCCGCTGCTTGAGAGCGAGAGGCAGCGGCCAGAGGAGGCTGAAGCAGACCCTCCTCTGCCCGCTGGCTGCTGCCACTCTCTCTCTCTCTCTCTCTCTCTTCATCCGTAACGTTGTCGCCTGCTCTGGCTCTAATGAATAGCCTACATATCGTCATCGAACTATAACAACCTTATCCACATTGTTGAAATCATTTAAATATTGAGCCATCACATTGAAATTCTAACAGGAGCCTATAATTTCTGTAGCCTACTCCGTAACAACAGACGCCTTTTTCTCGTCTCTCTCCACACCTCTGTCGGCAGACTTTTGTGTTTTTACCCTTTAGACGGTAACGCCACGCTGGAGCGTTTTTAAGATTTCCACTCTGGAGGGTGGTTTCACTTTTTTGCGTTTTTAAGCCCCAAAAACGCCGTCGCCGTATAAACGAAAGGCACATCCGATAAAATATTTTTTCGTTTTCACCCGAGAGCGTCATCGTGTAAACAGGGCCTGAGAAACACAGAGAGAGTTTTGTGGAGCCAATTAGGGCCTGAACGCCGACAGCGGCAACGGCCCTATTGAAACTGAAGGATTTTATTTATTTTTTTTGCGCAATGAATCGCCTTTTTGGGGACCTTATCATACTCTAAAACTCACCAAACTTTGGACACGCATCAGGCCTGGTGAAAAATGTGATATGTTAATATGATAACATATCACATTTTTTAAATAAATGATAACTGGTTGAGGCGGCAGATATGGACAAGACTCCAGTCAAAGAATCTCCAGAGGAAGTATGTCTGGTTAATTTAGTTTATTTGGAGTTGCATTGGTATTGTGAGTTGGTGTTTGTGTTTGTGGTCTACAAGAAACAAAGATAAATACAAAAAGAACAGCAATCTCAGCTGCATTATAATGATGTCAATAATAAAGGAAATATACTAATAGTTATGAACAGTATTGGAATCAACAGTGGTTAATATAGTTACTAACTGAACAGAAAGCAGCAGCTTTAAACTTAAAATGATCAAATATTAGCTGTAGCTGTTACCAAAGTTACAAATAGTCTACAGACATGGAGCGATGAATATATCACGAGATGATTAAATGCACATAGCCTACAGAGCACAGCAATTGAGATTCAATTCTCAATAACCTCCTACACTATATTATAGAAGTTAACTTTAACATATAAACACTCAAAGCACACACAAAATGTGATAGAAATTGACATCATCACATATTAACGGGAATAAGTAGCTAAGTAGACCCTAATGAGTGTGCCATGGAGAAAGGAAAATAAGGCTTTCATGACAACTCCTGCCATAACTTCGATCTAAATAGTTAATCTATACAGTTAAACTAACACATATATTGTTCCTGCATGTGGTCACACAGCAAACTCCACATGTTCAATACTCACGTTTTCCTCACAAACGCACAAACCAGACAGAATAAAGAAAAAGAATAAGGAAAAAGTCTGCTGCCTCTCTAAACAAACATCAAAGCGCAGTGCTGCTCACTCAACTGACATCAGACTGCAATATCACCGTCCATTACATTACATTACATTACATTACATTACATGTCATTTAGCTGATGCTTTTATCCAAAGCGACTTACAATTAAGTGCTTTCAACTCTACTACTAAAGGTTCAAACTCCAGACAACAAGTAGTAAGTGCAAGTACATTAGCTTTAAATAGGCAAAGCTACAAAGAGACATATGAAAGTGCAGTTTTAAGATATAGATTTTTTTTTTCCACCTGCAGGGGGCGTGGACAGGCTTTCCAACAGGCAACAGGAAGTAGACCTAAAACTATATGTGCTATACTTTAACAAACTCCTCCTACAGATCTCATCCGACCGACTTCAAATTCGGTCTGTGTCATCCCAAGACTTCATTGATGTAAAGTCATTAAAAGCATGAGAAAGCTGCCAAACATTTCTCACAATTGACAAGAGTCCTAGCTTGAGGACATCTACAGGCCAATATTGACTTTTGGTTATAGCGCCCCCTGTTGGCAACAGGAAATCAGCCTGACAAACATCATCCGATTTACATGAAACATATGTGTGGTCTACATGTTATACTGAGCCACCCCCCTATACATACAGTACATGCATTGATTACGTCCCATTTACACTACTGTAACTCATTGTATGTTGGATTGGATCAGTCATCCCTTCGTCGGTTACAGTTAGTCTAGAACGCAGCAGCTCGACTTTTAACTGGGACTTAAAAGTGCAATCACATTACAACGGTTTTTGCCACGCTCCACTGACATCCTGTTTGTTTCAGGATTTAATTTAAAATTGTATTAATTGCTTTAGGCCCGTTCAACACTGCTTGCAGCTTTAATTACCTTTGTATCAACTCATTTAGCAATGGCTTAAATGTAATGGACATTCATTAATATCAAAAAGTTACGCACTAAAGTTTTAACTCTGTAGTCCAAATATTTTCAGTATATGAGCACAGAAAACACAATAACTCAAATTGTTTAACACTCAGGTATACGACTTCAGCGCAGCAGTGGGAATCCCAGTGAACTGCATATTTCCTGTGAAGAACTACAGTGATGAAATCGACATCAGTGATGATGGCAACACTCTGATCCTGAGTGCACTGACAAAAATGATCGACTTTGGAGACGACTTCATTGCCAAATCCATTGAAAAAAGATCCAGAATGTATGAATGTCACATAATGTAAATACAGTTCATCTGCTGAGGGTGCAATGAACAACAGCATTCAAGTTCTCTTATCAGTGCTGCATATTTACAATGTCCAAATTATTCTGCTCAATTCTAGAACCCCACATGCATCTGACAATTTTAAACAGGTGATGGATGCAGGCCCATTCTTAGGCTCGTTAAAGACTTCCACACCTTCAAATACCATCCCGACGTCCTATGGTGGCTGGAAAGGATCCTCCTCCCCCCTTATGACACAGACAATACACACCTCTCGGGCTGTTTCAGCTTGATTGGATTGATTAGAAAATATATTCTGATTAAACCTGAGTCTAGCGTACCAATATAAAAAAAAATGTTTACCCAATCAAATTTGTATTAAAAATAAATTTAATTGGGGGTTCTTGTGAAAACATAATGACTTGCAAAGTCCCACAGATAATTAATGGCAGTTCTTTCAAATATTTTTCTCATAGCAAACATTTGACTTTATCGCAAGAAAGTATTGGTACAAGTATTACTAATATCCTCCATATCGTTTTAACAAAAAAAATGTAATAGTACAATCCAGTTGAACATACTTCTATAGATGCCCTATACTTTTAAAAGATACAACTGCCTTGGGTCTTCATATTTTCATTAATTTCAGAATTTGGCCACAGCTTGGTATTTTACACAATACAATAATGGGAAAAAAATCTATTTAATCCATTTAAAACACATGTGGCAACTGTATAAGCCTTTTCTAATTATCTCAACAACTACTGTAATATATTCATCAAACTTCTAGGAACATGCTATGCTTCATACAGCAATATAACAGTAATAATGACTGTCACAACATTAAATATTAACATAACTTAAATGAACAGCAATATGCAAATGTTGTATTTTAATGCATAATATGGAACACAGGTGCTGACAGTGTGACCTACTCACATTTAAAAATTGAGCCACTCATCATCGCGTTCAATGTTAACCTCAAACTCTGCCATTTTGTTGTTCTCTTCTTCTGTTCTCTTTACTTCTTGCTCCTACTTCACCGGTAGGCTCTTCCGGCAATAGATCTACAACTAATAGTATTTCACAATGAGTGCTTGAACTTTCTTCATGTGACTTTACTGGTATCAGACCTGATGATACATAAGACAAGGCAAGGCAAGGCAGCTTTATTTGTATAGCACATTTCTGCAGCAGGGCAATTCAAAGTGCTTTACATAAAACATTAAAGAGCAGTAAGAAACAATAATAAGATCAATCTCTGGTTTGTTGTTGTTCAGCAGAGTCAAAGCATCAGCTGTAATATTTGGGTTTTTAATCTGCTGGGTGCATTGACTTGTGTTGTCTAGACCTTCTCTATCTGGAAAGGGTCCCAAAATAACTCCTGTTAAATGTATAAATAAAGTTGAATTGAATACTGGAGCAATTTCAAAGATAGTTGTTCCCATCAGTCCTAGAAACTAACCTTTAACTCCACTTACAGAGACCTGAAACATAACAATGTGTTGTAATGCAGTGATTAATATTTTAACCACAAGAAATACAGCAAGTAAATACTTGTTTAATAAAAATCAGTTCTTGTGCAAGTTTTAACAACTGTGAGAAAGAGAAGTGTTTGCTTCTATAGGAACAACACTTGCTAAAGACTGACAGTGTTCTTGGCAGGAGTTTAATTAAGAAGTTTGTATTTAAAACAAACAGCTTTACTTGAACACACACACACACACACACACACACACACACACACACACACACACACAGACACAGATCAGACCAGATCAGACCCCTGAAATAAACCCTGATCCTGGTCTTCTGCTGCTACTCTCTCTGGTCCCCGTATGAGGCGTGTGCTGAGGTGTGATGGAGTTCATTTGGTTGTTAAATGTCATTAAGTCTGTAAAGTGTATCCCAGACTGACATACCTGTGCATAGGCACAGGAAGTGATGGTGCTGCACCACCCCCTGGTGGCGAAGCTCTAAAACTGTGATGATAATAAAATTATAGCTTATAAATATCTATCGTTGTTGTTTCTGTTCCACAACATTTTGTATGTCATGTTTGGGGTGTGGGGTGAAGAGAGGGATCATTTTAGTAATTTTAAAATAATTTAATTTATCTTCAGTGTGTATTGGCCAATCACATTTGTCTTGATGTGACTGTGATTCAGCCTACGCATAGCATGCATGCACACTCACTGTTGGAGCCATTTATGCTATTTTATGTTTTTCCATATTCTGTTGATATAATTAACTATGGTTTATTATGATATTGCCTGTTTCTGTCTGTCACAGGTAATTTGTGATCAGGGTACGGATATGGTGTCTCAGCTCCGCCTACTTTGGCTCATCACCTATACAGCTGGTAGTTTGGAAGTGATTAGTAATGAGGTGGCGGGAGTAGAAGGGACACAGTTCTTTGACCGTGGTCGTGACTATGATATGTAACATTTAAGTTGTTTACAAGTCAGCTGCTGCGCGTCTGAGACAATCCTTACTCCTGACATGGTGGCTCCGAGGAAAATTGCATCGGACGCCTCACAGCCACACACAACGACTTCACCAAGGTGGAACAGCTGATCCACTTGTGCCTTTGTTTACGGTGTCTACTGCTGACTCTGAAAGGTCTTTCTCAGCTCTTCGTGGCCTGAAGACCTGGCTCCGTAGCACTATCACTCTGAGTAGATTTTCACACATGGTTCTGCTTCACGTCCACAAAGACATTTTGGATGATCTGATATTCAGGGTCTCATGGCAGAGTTCATCAGCCCAACTCCAGAGTGCAAATCTACGTTTGGTGTAGTGATATCATCATAAGGTACAGACACGGTGTCTTACATCTCTGCGTCTTTTTCCTGCCGCCGTTTTTCCAGCCTATATTTAGCCTAGTATGATTGTGATTTATGTATTGTAATTTCAAAAATTACATTTAAGCATAATTCCTTGTATTTTTATGTTTTATTTCTAATTTAATTCTCTCACATTATTGAAAGACAGTTTATCTCAGTTTCTGCTTAAATTGCTGAGGTGTCCAGTCTGGAACATTATGTGAGCTGTTTGTCTGAACAGATAGGTGCTACAAGGTCACCCTAAAACTATCTCTAGTTTTCCCATGCCAGTTAAGATGTAACTGGGGGGTGAAAGTGGTACAGGGAGGAGGAGGTGAGATGACTCCGAGATGTCTCTTGTATTTCTCTGATTGTCTTCGCGTGTATCGGATTTCCTGTAAGAACTGTAGCGTCATAATAATCTAAGTGCGTGTGTGCTGTCACTCTGAAGATGCATATGAGCCTGGTGTTCTGTTCACTCATTTGAGAAACTGACTCCACACTGGGCTGCAGCCTTTTGTGAAATCATGTTGATCCTATATTTGCAAATATATATTTTTTAATAAAATACAAAAACCCAACTTGGTGTTTAGTCTCAGTCTGTCTTATTTGTTTCAATTTACTAAACTCTGAAAACTCTTCCCCCTGCTGCAAAGGAAACTTCCACGACAGTATGCCTATTATAGAAACAAGTAGTCTGTAACATCTTAGAATTTCTCACAAAGTATCAGAAAAAAGATTTTGCTGTTACTCCTACTTTGTGAACATTTAATCTACTAGTGGTTGTTTTAAAATAAACATACATATTCGTCTAGACAACCGATCCTGGTGCTCCTCCGTTCTGTAAGAACTGATGATTTTAATGCTGGTTAACTAACTGTTTAATTCATGTCTTTGACTGCAGAACACTATTTTATTTTCCAGACATTAGTGATTTACAACATATTTTTATTTTACATATTTTAATACATATTTTTGTTTCTACAGCATGTTGGTGACATGAATAGATGTGCAGTTGTTTGTCTGACCACCGGTTGGAGCTCTGACACCAGAGCAGACCATTAAGGTCCAGAACTCAAAGAGATCTGAGATAAATAATAACTGGTCCCAAAACTCAAAGAGATCTGAGATAAATAATAACTGGTCCAGAACTCAAAGAGATCAGAGATCAATAATAACTGGTCCCAAAACTCAAAGAGATCTGAGATAAATAATAACTGGTCCCAAAACTCAAAGAGATCTGAGATAAATAATAACTGGTCCCAAAACTCAAAGAGATCTGAGATAAATAATAACTGGTCCCAAAACTCAAAGAGAAAAGAGATAAATAATAACTGGTCCCAAAACTCAAAGAGATCTGAGATAAATAATAACTGGTCCCAAAACTCAAAGAGATCTGAGATAAATAATAACTGGTCCCAAAACTCAAAGAGATCTGAGATAAATAATAACTGGTCCCAAAACTCAAAGAGATCTGAGATAAATAATAACTGGTCCCAAAACTCAAAGAGATCTAAGATAAATAATAACTGGTCCCAAAACTCAAAGAGATCTGAGATAAATAATAACTGGTCCAGAACTCAAAGAGATCAGAGATCAATAATAACTGGTCTCAAAACTCAAAGAGATCTGAGATAAATAATAACTGGTCCCAAAACTCAAAGAGATCTGAGATAAATAATAACTGGTCCCAAAACTCAAAGAGAAAAGAGATTAATAATAACTGGTCCCAAAACTCAAAGAGATCTGAGATAAATAATAACTGGTCCCAAAACTCAAAGAGATCTGAGATAAATAATAACTGGTCCCAAAACTCAAAGAGATCAGAGATAAATAATAACTGGTCCCAAAACTCAAAGAGATCTGAGATAAATAATAACTGGTCCCAAAACTCAAAGAGAAAAGAGATTAATAATAACTGGTCCCAGAACTCACAGAGATCTGAGATAAATAATAACTGGTCCCAAACCTCAAAGAGATCTGAGATAAATAATAACTGGTCCCAAAACTCAAAGAGATCTGAGATAAATAATAACTGGTCCCAAAACTCAAAGAGATCTGAGATAAATAATAACTGGTCCGAAACTCAAAGAGATCTGAGATAAATAATAACTGGTCCCAGAACTCAAAGAGATCAGAGATCAATAATAACTGGTCCCAAAACTCAAAGAGAAAAGAGATAAATAATAACTGGTCCCAAAACTCAAAGAGAAAAGAGATTAATAATAACTGGTCCCAGAACTCACAGAGATCTGAGATAAATAATAACTGGTCCCAAACCTCAAAGAGATCTGAGATAAATAATAACTGGTCCCAAAACTCAAAGAGATCTGAGATAAATAATAACTGGTCCCAAAACTCAAAGAGATCAGAGATCAATAATAACTGGTCCAGAACTCACAGAGATCTGAGATAACCAGAGGTGGGTAGTGACGAATTACATTTACTCCGTTACATTTACTTGATTAAGTTTTTGAAAAAAATATACTTCTAGGAGTAGTTTTAAATCACTATACTTTTTACTTTTACTTGAGTAGATTTGTGAAGAAGAAACTGTACTCTTACTCCGCTACATTGGGCTACAATGAGTTCATTACTTTTCTTTTTACCTCTTTGGTATTCTACGCCTCATTGTTTGTTTTCGCCGCGTGCGCCTCATTTTAATGTCTTATTTTGAGAGAGAGAGAGACTTCCGCCAAAGGCTCTCCCCACTAACACAGAACGTTTAGGGAACGTTGGGGAACGTTAGTTTTTGGTTCTCTAAAGGTTAGTTAAACTAACGTTTAGGGAACGTTCCCTCATGGTTATAACGTTCCCTAAACGTTAGGGGAACCAACCAACTGAAACGTTCTCCTGTGGTTGCACTGTTACCTCCACACAACGTTCCCGTTTGGTTGTTCTGAGTGCGGTTTTGAAATGTTTATTTAAACCAGCTCCATTTACGTTTTTGAAGTAGCATATAAAAGGTTTGCAGTCACTTGATTTAGATTCACTCAAAAATGATTGGTCTTAAAATCTAAGTAAGATAAACAACATAGCAAGATAATATATTTACTTTTAGGCTGAAATCAATTTTGGTAAAAACTGTAGGCTACTTTTGTGCTTGATTTCGTTGTTTTAACTGTATTAGGTGAAAATACTTAAAACAAGAATCTATCGATTTTCACAACTAAGACAATTCACTTCTTCCATTTCACTTCTAACAAGTGGCTCAATCAGTGTTTAAATCCAACCGTTACCCCCCCCCCGCCAGTAGGGGAAGACCGTGCCTCTGCTCTCAGGTGACCGATTCAAGTCCTGTCCTCCGGACTTCCGTTTGCGTTTGATACGATACACCAACGGACAAAGAAAGAAGATTTTATTTGCTTCGCCAAACGATCCCACGAAAAAGTAAGTGAAATACGTTACAGTTTCATGATGTTATGGTTGTAGTGCAACGGTTTGGGGTCTAACCGTAAGCCCTTTCCCTCGTAGTGCTTTGTTATATTCCGGTTTTAATCAGGTTGACCAAAAAAGGTTCAACAACTCACTTCAGCATTTGTTTTTCCCCACGTCGCCATCTTGCCAGTCAAGCAGCGACTTGTTAAAACTTTTTATTTTTGGTAAACTCTTTGTGCACAAACAATGTTCTCAATGCTCGAGTTCATGTGTAAATCCCCTGGTGAGACTTCGTGCTAAGTTTCATGTTGGGTCGAGCCTTCTTAGTGTTTTAAATATAGTGATTTTGATGCGATATGTTGTAATGTTTGTTTACACTGTATACATTCAAATATTATTTTTGCAATCAGTACAAATTGTATGGTCTTTTATTTCAGATGACTCCGGTCCTCAAGCAAGAAAGCATTCCAGGACGGAGTGTGTGTGGAAGCCCTGTCTGTAAGTTAACATTTATACATGCATTTAGAAACCAGAGTCCTATTCCTACCGTGGAACTACTGACTCAACCTGGTGCTTATCATGTGACTCTTCTGATGGGTTTGTCTCTTCCTGCCTTTTTTCAGGTCAGTAGACATCACTGCCACCACCACCTGCATGCAAGTTTTTTTTTTTTTTTTTTTTTTTTTTTTTGCAATTGTCTAATGTATAGTAGTTATGCAACGGCATTTGCAAGAAACCTACTGATAGGTTTGGTATGTGTGCATGCAAATGTTTGAATGTATCTTATCTATTCTAAGGGGTCTCATAGTGAAGCCTAGCTTAGAATGTGTAAATCTATTATGAGTTTGGGTACAACTTTCACACAGAGGAATTGGAGCCAGGAATGGGAGAATCTATAAGGAGCATCGGCCATAAAAGGTGTAGTTTAAGGGTAAAACTTGTGTGCTGAAATAGATGTCTCATGCTGTGTTAGCACAAAAAGAGTTTAAAAGGTATTCACTATGATGTACATGTGGTTCATCCTTGGGCAGACGTGTCTGTATGCTCATGGTTGTCCCAGTGTCATGAAAGTTTGTTCACTGTTTGAATAAAGCTGCACTTGATTTGTACTCTTCGGACTGGTCGTCATCTCTGAGGTCTCCCTACATCATTTCTGAATCATCACCCGATATCACCTACCATAAATGAACTGACCAATATTCATATCTACTTTCTTTTTAGATGAGTCAACACCACACAGGAAACCAGCCGGTCGCCCAGAGCTGGATGGGTGTATTCTAACGCGAGCTCGGCCTGCCACTTCATCTTGGGACCCAGTTGAAGGTACAGTGGCTTTTGCGTAACTTAAATTATAACAGAACTGACTTCTCTTACAAAATGAGATTGTACAAGCTCTCCACTTTGTTCCATGTGTATAATTTGTGTTTCTATATGTTTTACAGCAACTTTTACTGACAAGCCCGGAGGTTCGACCGGAGGTACTGCCATCCATCGCATGCTACGGCGAGTCGCAACCAATGATGTTCTAAAACTGTATATCCTGCGGGGCAGAAAGGGAAAGAAGGCCTTCCAGGACCTGACTATCTGCAGGGTTATAACAGGCAGGTGTTACTTTATTGTTCACATCAGTATTATGCTTAGCTTGGCTAATAAGAGGTTTTAATTTGACTTGTAACTGCAGCAGGACTTGATTGGAAGTTTGCCCCACACAGACGGTAAATTGAAATTCTTCTGTGATGTTAATAATAATCATAATAATCAAAAACTATCGGTATTTGTGATCAGAATAAAAACAGGGTTGTTAGTCAGGCAATTTGTCTTGCTTTTGTTAATGTGTTTATTCTTAGTATGACATATCAAACTTTTGTTTCTTTCTTTTTAGGTCAGCTGAGAAGGACTGAGCCTTCAAAACCATGGAGCTCTATTTTATTTTATTTTATTTTTATTTTTTATTTTTATTTTTTGCGGAAGCAAGAGCTGTTGGCCATCTTCTACACCTGCTCCCATCCTGCTGCCCTCTCCTCCTCCTCCCATCCTCCTGCCTCCTCCCCTCTGCCAGGCGCTACAGATCCCTGCACACAAAAACAACCAGACACAAGAACAGCTTCTTTCCCTCTGCCATCACTCTCATGAACTGCTGAGAAGTGGGCTCATCCCCACTTTGGCCATTCATCTACACATTACATACTTTATCATTCCAATATGCATTTTGCACAATACATTTGCACTATTACTTTGCACTCTACATCCTTATCTATTTTGTATTTTTTTATTATTCTTTGCATATTGTTAATTAAAGTTTTAAATCCAATCAAGTTTGATGTTCATTCATTCCTGCTAATGCAGACGGTTTAAAGTAATAATACAATTAGTATCATTGTTGTTAAAGTTTGTTAAAGGTTAGGGGAATGTGTAAAAGAACGGTTAGGGGAACGTTCCATAAAGGTTACAACGTTAGGGGAAGGTTCTCTAAAGGTTGCAACGTTAGGGGAACGTTCTGACAACGTTCGGAGAACGTTCGATGTAACCAAAAACAAACGTTCCCAGAACGTTCAACCAACTTTCCATAATAACGAAAATACTACCAAAACACAACCAAACCTAACCTTCAGGGAACGTTCGTGCAACCAAAAACGAACGTTCTGGGAACCAAAAATTGTTAGCTGGGCTACCACGTATGTGACTGTGTTTCACCAATCAAACGTAGTTGTGCAGTCTCGTCAGCTGGCAACAAAAAATAGGCGACGCTGATGCGTAAATCAACACTTATCAATATCACTTCCCCATCAGTCAGGACCAAGGTCTGATCCTTGTCCTTTCCATAAACTGCCGTAATTAGCCTATTATTTCAGTTGCAATCCTGCCAGTGGAAGCGATCGTGAGAGCAAATAAAAAATATAAAAAACATAATTCAAACCGCTGTGCGCATTGGCTCAAGAAGCAGATAAATAACCAAGTTGATAGTAGTGCGGTGCTTTTACACCGGCTGATCTCTGATCTCCAACATAACCTGCTCCCGACCAGGTTAGGCGTCCAGCATGAGTTACCATGGTGATTGAACCCGGTATCAAGTGATCCACCTTGGTGATAAAGAAAACCCTGGGTTGAACCTGAAGTTACCTCGTTAACCCCAAATCTTGCTTCATAGTCCAGGCCTCTGGCCTCATAATGAAAGCATGTTTACCTTATATTACATATATATATATATATATTAGTAAAAGTGCCAAACAGCAGCTCCATGACCTTGTTCTAGTTCTGCCTGCAGAGCCTGGTAAAATAAAGTAGGTTTGGAAATTTGTGTTACTTGTGCTTATTTATTTTTACGTATTATTATTTTATGTATTTTATTTTTTAAGTACTTGAATTTACCTGGATTATTTTAATCTAAGCTATTTTGTAATTAATACATTTTTCTTTATTTTATTGATTGGATGAACTATAATTTGCCTAAAGATGATGATTTTGTATTTTTGTCCGTCTGATTGAATGCTTAAGTTAAAAAATAAATCAGACGTTACTCAACAGTTACTCAGTACTTGAGTAGTTTTTTCACCGAGTACTTTTTTACTCTTACTCAAGTAATTATTTGGATGACTACTTTTTACTTTTACTTGAGTCATATTATTCTGAAGTAACAGTACTTTTACTTGAGTACAATTTTTGGCTACTCTACCCACCTCTGGTCTTCACCCCATCATCCTCCTCTCACATCTCTATCATCTTTCTCTATGAAGGATACATCTGATATTAACCTCTTATCCTAATTGTAATCTAATATAATAAAACACACTGAGATGTTGGTGTTACTTAAACCCTTTTCAGTCAAAATAGCTAAACATGGTTTCCTTTAATTTTGATATAAGCTCACCTTGTCTCAAATCCAAAGAGGAGGATGAGGGGTCTGTTGCTCCCTGGTGGGACAGTTTCTGAAACTGAGGGCCATGTGTTTCACAATGTTAACATCTGCTTCTACTAAATCTGACATAACTATAATGTTGACATGATATGTATCTATCGATGAGCTACCAAGCTACCTATGACACTGATTAGCCTATTATTGCTAATTATAGACATTATAGCTGTGGCGGAAGTTTTCCTTGAAGCAGCAGCGTTAACAAAAACAAATAACGACTGTTTGAGAATTAAACCAAAGTCTGGTCTTTGAGTATTTATTTACATTTGCAAATGGAGAAAACACAGTTTAAAAGGTACACGCAGCACAACTGAAAATGTCTTTCCAACCTAAAGTCTAAACATCCAAACATCATATAGTGATAAGCCACCCCTCTCTATTATCTCTAGCATGGCCATAGTTGAAAAGAAGACATCATTAGAGTCACAGCATTGTCTCACCTTCCCCTCTGCTCTCTGTTCCTAACATTAGCCTAAACAACAGTTTATCTCAGGAGTAGCCTGATTTGACTTTCTTTGAGAAAGACATTTCTACAGCAGAAGTTTGGCTCAACCAGATGAACTGAACTAACGTAAACAAAATGCTGCAGATGGACCAAACCATTTGGCGCATTAGCAAGGGGTGGGTGAGACCTTAGTCTTTATTTGTATACAAAATGTAGTCAGTCAATCAACCAAGTTATTCATTCAATACACTAACTTTACATTTCATCTGGCATGCATTAGGAAATTGAATTAGGAAATGAAAATATCCAGGTGAAATAAAATATATTCCAGACTTTTAAAGGGCCCTCTCTCCCCTTGGGCCCTGGTAATCAGTATCGGTTTTACCCCCAGTGCGACGCCCCTGAGTATATTTAGTTAAATAAATTACCTTTTGGTTAATCTATCTGTGTGTGATCTCCCTTTTGTTGCCTGCCTTGAGCCAGACGGTAACAGTTTGTATGTGAGTGTATCTGTGTGTGTGTCTGTGTGTGTGTGTGTGTGTGTGTGTCTGTGTGTGTGTGTGTGTGTGTGTGTGTGTGTGTGTGTGTGTGTGTGTGTGTGTGTGTGTGTGTGTGTGTGTGTGTGTGTGTGTGTGTGTCAAAAGGAAGCTGTCAGAAGTTTACCAGTGATGTCATGGCGCCCTCTGCTGGACAAACTGTTCTCTTTTCTCTCAATGGATATCTGCAGACACACTTAACCCTGTAGTGTAGAAAACATCTGAATATATTGGAAGATCTTTAATATCTATGATATCTTTAATAAGACATCATTTAGTTTATTTCAGGGTTTAGGTGTCATGGTTGTAGTTTTTCCTGTTTCCTTGTTTATTATCTCGTGTGTTTCTGTCTTCTCTGTTTTCATGTTCCATCCGTGTTTATGTTTCTTGTTTCAGTTTCCTGTTTAATTTTGTAGTGTGTTGGGCTTTCTCCGGTCCCTATCCTGCACCCAGCGCAGTGCAGAGCTCGACATAAGTGTCTTTGCTAGTTTACAGTTTTTTGGACTATTTGGACTTTTGGAAAATACTAGACATTATCTCTTCGCCTTGCTGGATCTGGCCAAGAGAATTTCATCAACATCACAGGAGATATATATCCTCGTTGGCAAGACAACGTGGGAAGAACTGTCTGGAATGTCGAATCCATCCTTGCACAGCTGCAGCGTAGATTTGGTCACAGGGGTCCTCCATGGCCTCAATGAGGGGTACCTGAGCCTGGGGCCTCAATGAGGGGTACCTGAGCCTGGGGCCTCAATGAGGGGTACCTGAGCCTGGGGCCTCAATGAGGGCTACCTGAGTCTGGGGCCTCAATGAGGGGTACCTGAGCCTGGGGCCTGAATGTGGGGTACCTGAGCCTGGGGCCTCAATGAGGGCTACCTGAGTCTGGGGCCTCAGTGAGGGGTACCTAAGTCTGGGGTCTCAATGAGGGGTACCTGAGCCTGGGGCCTCAATGAGGGGAACCTGAGCCTGGGGTCTCAATGAGGGGTACCTGAGTCTGGGGCCTCAATGAGGGCTACCTGAGTCTGGGGCCTCAATGAGGGGTACCTGAGCCTGGGGTCTCAATGAGGGGTACCTGAGCCTGGGGCCTCAATGAGGGGAACCTGAGCCTGGGGTCTCAATGAGGGGTACCTGAGTCTGGGGCCTCAATGAGGGGTACCTGAGCCTGGGGCCTCAATGAGGGGTACCTGAGCCTGGGGCCTCAATGAGGGGTACCTGAGCCTGGGGTCTCAATGAGGGGTACCTGAGTCTGGGGCCTCAATGAGGGGTACCTGAGTCTGGGGCCTCAATGAGGGGTACCTAAGTCTGGGGTCTCAATGAGGGGTACCTGAGCCTGGGGTCTCAATGAGGGGTACCTGAGTCTGGGGCCTCAATGAGGGGTACCTGAGCCTGGGGCCTCAATGAGGGGTAGCTGAGCCTGGGGCCAGAGATCGTAAACCCTCGCGTGAATATGGGCCCCCTTCCTCCTTGTCGTTCTCGACCCTGAATCCTCATGTCACAGGGAGGGGTATCAACAGTGCTGATATGGTGCATCCAATGAGCAGCTGATTACTGTAACTGGAGACTGATTTTCTTTGACCTGTTTCCTTGTCTTAATGTCTTTATGACAGATGCCACTGTATACATAGATATAGAACATATATGTTCTATATCTATGACTGTATACTAAGATCTACTAAGATTTGGCTGACCCTTAGTCCAGCCTCCCTCAGTATCAGTCCGTGGTTCACAACATGGTCCACTAGTGTGCCTCTACCTCTGGCTGGGCCTCTTCCTCTTCCTCTACCTCCTTCTCCTCCTCTGTGGATTCTCCCTCTCACTCTCATTCTTCTTCTTCTTCTGACTCCTTCCATTTTGGTTGAAGGCAGGTGAACTTACCTGCTGCATTTTATATAGTGCTTAAACCTGATTGGTGTGTCTACAATTTAGCAGTCATGTGTTTGCGTACCTGGTGGCTGTGTTTAACCAACTGGTTCATGCGTGTTCATTTGAATGCCTTTGCTTTGAAATTGCAAGGAAATGACATCATGATAAATTTCTGTTTCAAATGCATACAAGTGTGTTTAGTGTTTTGCAAACACTGTGTGTAATGTTTTGCCAAAAGTGTGAAGCTGACAATGTGCTTACAGTTGTGCTAATCTAGCCTAGTGTTTTGCTTCTTGAGTCTAAGGTTTTGCTAATTGTGGGAAAGTTTTAATTTTAGTGTGTAAGCAATTGTAAAAAACTGTAAGACCGACCCAGTTGTCAGTTTCCCGTCCAGCACCCACGTCGTTTAAACAGCAAATGCACCTGCACCCATCTGTGGCCCATCGGCGCGCTGGTCTTACAGGGAGGTGTGTTCAGGTGCATTCTGGGCACGCTGGTCTTACAGGGAGGTGTGTTCAGGTGCATTCTGGGCGTGCTGGTCTTACAGGGAGGTGTGTTCAGGTGCATTCTGGGGCGTGTTGGTCTTACAGGGAGGTGTATTCAGGTGCATTCTGGGCGAGTGCTGGTCTTACAGGGAGGTGTGTTCAGGTGCATTCTGGGCATAGTATCTTAACATTTAGAGACAGAGAAAACGGTACATGATCGGGCAATGGCAAAATCATAATGAATCTCCATAGCATCCAAAGAAGCATGTGCATCAGTTGTACATACACAGTGATCTAACCACGAGGTAGTATGTCATGCCTCACTGATGTAAGTATAACTATTATTAAGCAAAAGAACCTTGCTTGACACCTTGTCAGCATTCATTTCAATTCAATTCAATTCAATTCAATTTTATTTATAGTATCAAATCATAACAAAAGTTATCTCGGGACACTTTACAGATAGAGTAGGTCTAGACCACACTCTATAATTTCCAAAACCCCAACAATTACAGTAATTCCATCAATTCATGTCTACTACAACAAGAATACAGGTTGAGGCATTGTCTTGAGCAACAGAGCCAACAAATGCTAATCTATTGAAGTATTCAGCTTCATTTTGATAACACTCTTGTCTTCCCCACACTCCGTTAGCAACCTTTGAGGCACGCTTTAACGTTGTAAATAATGTTGGACTTGCTAGCACCTAGCATGCCAGCGCGGGGAAAAGAGACACGTCACGTCAAATGAAGTGACCTTTTGTAATTATTTCATCATGACATATTTGTCAAGAACACTGTCAGTGTTTAGCAGGCGTGGTTTCTACAGAAGTGAACACACTCTTTCCCATTCTTGTTCAAACTTGAACAATAACTGATTTTGATCAAACTAGTGTCCCAGCGTTACTTGCTGTAATATTAGTCACTGCATTACAAACATTGTATGTTTCAGGTCTCTATAAGTGGAGATAAAGGTTAGTTTCTAGGACTGATGGGAACAACTATCTTTTAAATTGCTCCAGTATTCAATTAAACTTTATCGATAGTGTCAAATCCCAACAGGAGTTATTTTGGGACCCTTTTCCAGATAGAGGAGGTCTAGACAACACAAGTCAATGCACCCAGCAGATTAAAAACCCAAATATATTACAGCTGATGCTTTGACTCTGCTGAACAACAACCAACCAGAGGTTGATCTGATGGATCATCAGGTCTGATACCAGGAAAGTCACATGAAGAAAGTTCATGCTGTCATTATGAAATTATTCATTCAAATTCTGGGATAAATGATGCTACGATTAAACTGAATGTACAGACAGTGTATCTGTGTTGTGTGTGTGTGTGTGTGTGTGTGTGTGTGTGTGTCTGTGTGTGTGTGTGTGTGTGTCTTCAGTTAATGTTAGCCGTCTTTTCTCCGTATCTTGTTCTCTCTACCTGTCTGTCTCCTACTGACTGTGGTATTTAGCTCTGTGTACTCTCTCTCTACCTGTCTGTCTCTTACTGACTGTTGTGTTTAGCTCTGTGTACCTGTCTCTCTCTCTCTTACTGACTGTGGTGGTTAGCTCTGTGTACCTGTCTCTCTCTACCTGTCTCTCTCTCTCTCTGACTGAATGGTTTGGTGTGCTGTTATGTCTCTCGCTACCTGTCTCTCTCTCTCGACTGACTGTGGTGGGGGCTCTGTGTACCTGTCTCTCTTTCTTACTGACTGTGGTGTTTAGCTCTGTATACCTGTCTCTCTCTCTACCTGTCCGTCTCTTACTGACTGTGGTGTTCTCTGTGTAGACCTTTGTATCTCTCTCTCTACCTGACTGTCTCCTACTGACTGTGGTGTTTAGCTCTGTACCTGTCTCTCTCTCTCTTACTGAATGTGGTGGTTAGCACTGGTGTACCGTCTCTCTCTACCTGTCTCTCTCTCTCTTTACTGACTGTGGTGGTTAGCTCTGTGTACCTGTCTCTCTCTACCTGTCTCTCTCTCTGACTGACTGTGGTGGTTAGCTCTGTGTACCTGTCTCTCTCTCTACCTGTCTCTCTCTCTGACTGACTGTGGTGTTTAGCTCTGTGTACCTTTCTCTCTCTCTCTTACTGACTCTTGCTGTGGTGGTTAGCTCTGTGTACCTGTCTCTCTCTCTACCTTTCTCTCTCTCTGACTGACTGTGGGGTTTAGCTCTGTGTACCTTTCTCTCTCTCTCTTACTGACTGTGGTGGTTAGCTCTGTGTACCTGTCTCTCTCTCTACCTGTCTCTCTCTCTCTGACTGACTGTGGTGGTTAGCTCTGTGTACCTGTCTCTCTCTATTGTATTTTTAATGAAAGGGTTGAGGACATAAGAGCCAACATACTCCTGTCTTCTAGTGACAAAGCAGAGTTTGTTGTTGCTTTGTCTATCTACACAGGACAAGGCTTTTTCTGAATTTGAACCAATGTCCTTGGCTTCCCTTGAGTAGGATGTGGTGGTAACGATGTACAACCTGTCCACTGGATCCTCGGCCTTCTTGTGTCAGGAGTTATGGCCTACTTTAGGACCTTATGTTTTATTGATCTTAAACTCATCCCTCCCTCACTGGAGTCTTTCCAGCATGCTACTAAAGAAGCCTAGCTTGGATGCAGACTCCCTGACCAACTATAGACCTGTTTCAAACCTTTGCGTTTGGGGTCAAAATGTTTGAGAAAGTGGTTTCAAATCAGCTTTTGAACTATCTGTCACTAAATAAGCTATTTGAGCCATTTCAGTCTACTTTTCGGTAATCATTCCACAGAAACAGCACCTACAAAAGTGTTGAATGATTTGTTACTGTCTATAGATTCAGGGGTCAACAAGTGTTTTATTGCTGTTAGCGCTGCTTTTCGATAACGGTTGACCACTGTATACTAGTGGATAGACTTGAGAATTTCTTTGGCATTTCAGGACAAGTTCTAGAGTGGTTAAGATCATACCTGTCAGAAAGATGTTTTATATGACAACATACTCTCTGAGTCCTGTGACTTTAAGCACGGGGTTCCCCAGGGGTCTGTATTAGGTCCATTGCTTTTTTCACTTTATTCCCCATTGGGTCAGATTTTCCGTTCTTTTGGGATTGCTTTTCATTGTTATGCTGACGATATGTGGCTGTATATGCCATTAGGTGTAGAAGCGAAGTCTAATACTGGCTAAACTTGGGGGCTCGTTGCCAGCTGTTAACAGCTGGTTATCAACTAAGTTCTTGTTGCTGAATTCTGCTAAGACAGAAATGATGGTTATCGGACCAGCAAAACTAGGTAATCTTTTTGATCACATTACTTTGTCTCTCGATGATTGTGCAATCAATCGCAGAGACCAAGTTATGAATCTTGGTGTGCTCTTCGATCAGACACTCTCGTTTGATTTACATATTAAGGAGGTGACCAGAGTTGCTTTTTCCATCTTAGAAACATCTCCAAGATCAGATCAATACTGTCGTTTAAGGACTCTGAGGTCCCCCATTCATGCCTTGTGTCATCCAGGCTAGATTATTGTAATGTCCTTCTGTCGGGTCTGCCAAAGAAAAGTCTTCAGAGTCTGCAGATGGTTCAGAATGCTGCGCTCATGTTCTGACTGGAGCCTCCAGATATGAACATATTACACCAGTGTTATCCTCTCTTCAGTCTTTAAGGTGTTGCTGCTAACTCTATAAATTATTAAATGGCAGCGCACCGTTGTATCTTAAAGACCTAGTGAACCCCTATGTGCCTGCTTGGGCGCCGTGGGTGGGGGGGGTGGGGGTGTGGGGGGGAGCAAAAAAAAAAAAAAAAAGGAGTGGGCGGGTTTTTCTTTCCGTGCACCGACATTGTGGAACAGTTTCCCTCTGGACATCAGGCAGGCTTGTTCTGTTGAGGCTTTTAAAGCAAAGCTAAAGACCATCTGGTTACTGGTGGGTAGGAGGCCTCATTTCTCTGTGTATGTTTTTTCCTGAGAGTCTGAGTGTGTGTTTATTTTTATTTTAGTTACGGAA
>NW_024375692.1:0-12920 GCF_010015445.1 Perca fluviatilis
CCCATTTATGGATGATGATGAAGGATGAGGGGGGAGATGAAGGAGATGATGATGGGTGATGATGATGGGAGATGAAGGATGATGATGGAAGGGATGTGGATGAGGGGGGATGATGGGTGAAGGATGATGGGAGACATGGATGGAAGGAAGGAATGTGGATGGAGAAGGATGGATGGATGAACCAGGACCACAGACAGAGGCCCTTGTATGACCTGGAATCCCTAGACCCACGGAAAGAATCGACACGACATATGGAACGGAATGGCACAGGAGGACCCATCCAACGGATGGACAGGCACAAAATCCAACCCCCATGACACAAAGGACAACACATGGACACACACAAAAAGGACACACAGCAGGAAGAATGACGGAGACAACCACAGAGACCCAGGAACAAGAAGCAACCAGGAAGACCACAGTGTGGAGTGAGCACACGAGAACACACATATACACACACACACACCCACAGAAAGCTGAATGGACACACAGGACCACACAACCCTGACAGCACAACCACAGGTGGACCACACCCCAAGGAGAACACCAAGGAGCACAAAAAGCATGAAGACCCACAGACACAGAAAGAGGAAAGAGACCCAGATAAACACCCAGGACACAGTGAGACCCACACAAAATAGTCATGAAAATAAAGAAACACGGAATGAGGAACCACACACACACACACACACACACACACACACACACACACACACACATATATACACACATACATACACACATACACATATATACAGGAGTATATGCACACACATAGAGAGAGACACACACACACACACAGGAGGAAAGAGACAGGAGAGGAGGAAAGATATGAGAGGCACATATATATATAAAGACACATATATATATATGCAGAGAGACACACATATATATATATATAATATACACACACATATATATATATATATATACATACATACACATATATATATATATATATATACACACACATATACACACACATAAAAAGAGTATACACACATATATATATATATATACACACACATATATAAATATATATTAATATATATATATATACACACACACATATAGTAGAGAGGAATATATATATATATACACATATAGGGATATGGAGGAAAGAGCAGAAAGAAAGGAGGAGGAAGGAGAGAGAGAGAGAGAGAGAGAGAGAGAAAGAGAAAGAGAGAGAAAGAGAGTGGAGAGAAAGAGAGTACATAAAAGAGAGAGTATATATAGAGAGAAAGAGAAAGAGAGAGTATATACATATAGGAAAGAGAGAGAGAGTACACACACACACATATATACACAGGCATATATATATATATATATATATATAGGAAAAGAAAGAAATACATATAGCAGCTATTATATGAGCATATGAGCATACATACACATACATTGCCATATATATATATATAAGTATATATATATATATATATATATATATAAGTATATATATATATATATATATATATATATATAAGTATATATATATATATATATATATATATATACTTATATATGCTATGCTTCCATTTAATATTATTAAAAGCAAGAGTGGAAAAGTCCACACAAATAACTGTCTTCGCAATGTGATAACTCTACAATAACTATAATTTTACACATTTGTTAAGTCCAAATGAACTGACTCAAAAAATGAATTAACATCAAAAACAGAAGCTCTTCACTGCTTCTCACTTCCCAACTGTATAATTATATATAATCCAGCCCTCCTCACCTTTCCTTTGCTCGCCCCGACGCCGCCCAACTTCCGAACGGGAAGAAAAACACTCTCGGTGAAACGTTTGATCCTGATGGCCTGGTTCCCCTCCGCTGTTTCATGCTGGGAGAAATCAATAATACACATGTTCTTACACAAGATAAAATGCTATTATATAACAACCTGGGGCCTGTTTCACAAAAGAAGAATATCTAAATCCAGGATAACTGATAAAGCGAGGCTTGACCTAGTCTACCTGGTGCATCCTGGCTTGCGCGCTTCACGAAGGCCACGCCAGGCTGAGGAGGAGGACTCAGGGTCGAGCCAGGCTGAAGTAATTCAGATAGATGCGCCGTCCACGGCTTTCCTCAAAAGACCGGCTAAGGTCGATCACAGATTTACTGATGCCAAAATGGAGAATACGTATTGTACATACTCTTTATACAGAGTGAGTAGCAGCTTCTGTGGAAGTATGAGGACGTGAAACACATGATTTGTATAAGAGAAGAGAAACACGCGCTGTAATGAAAACAGTAGAAAAGAGCAGACGTAATAACATAACTACTGAATGCGCGTAGCAGCCTAAACATAACTAACCACTGCTCTGAATTGAAACCGGCCATAATCATACCATTCAAGGATTAGGCTATATCATTTTCACAAATTAACAGTTGTACCTTTGCCTTGAAATTTACCACCAAATCTATTTTCTACAACGCTAAAATATGATGCGAAATATCTCTTTCAACTCTGTTCCTCTCTCTCTCTCTCATGGGCTAAAAATATAAATTTCCTAAGTCATATTAACTTCCACTGCTCGCTTTTAATGCAAAGTGTAGCATACAACTGTTCGTCTTTGCAAATGACAGTGACTCATTGAATGGTTTCAGTTAAGAGCAGTAGTTCATAAATGGATATTTTAGACTAGCATTCAGTCGGTCCGCTATTATCTGCCACGCTTTTCTCGTTTTTTTATTTTTTATAGAGGACGAAGTCTCTTCTCTACATATTATATGCCTTGCTCCCTCATATACTGTATGGACATAGAAAATAAAGACACTTAAGAAATTGGACTAAAATCTAGAAACTATAAAGATAATTGAGTGATAAATTCCATGCACACTGTAAACATGAATGGAACAGAGTATATTCATCAGTTATTTCCCCAGCAAAAAAGTTCAAAACCATTGAGTTGTCCTCTACCTGTTGTTATATGAATGTACAGTAGCCTACATCACTAGATAGTTACTGGTCCAGTGAATTAAGACTATAATTTGGGAGGATTGTACAATAAGAATATGTTCTTAAAATTGTTCAATCCTCCCCAAATTATAGTCCCAGTTTACTGGACAACACAAATTGTGTGCTAAGAATTCCAAATACAATGCACATGAAAGAGGAATAAACACGATCCTTATTGTTAAAGAATAATAAAAAATAAATTCTCAACTAAAATAATTCAAGGTGCATTGGTCAACTATAGAAATGTACAGCATTGTATATATTGCCCTTAGTAACAGACTTCATTTGAAACACATTTGAAATTGTATCAGCCTTTTCTAATCATCTCAAAAACTGCCATAATATATTCATCAAACTTCTAACAACAATATGAACATCAGTCTTCATACAGCAATATAACAGTAACAATGACTGTCACATGAATAATTATAAAAAATAATGGTCACAATTTTAACTAATAACTGAACAGCAATATGCTGTATTTTAATCCAGGCTGATAATAACAATAGGGTAAAACCAGTGCTGGGTGAACAGAAAAGGTTCCAGGATTAAATAAATCCTGGCTGTTAGCCTGGTCAGGAGCAGGCTAGCTGCACAGAATAAATCTCCATGGTGATTTATGTGCCTCCGCTTTTGTGAAACCGAGTCAAGGCTAAATTGAGCCAGGATAACTGGGAAATCCCGGCTTAATCCCTTATCCTGGTTTTGTGAAACAGGCCCCTGGACACCAAAACAAGGATCTTTACTGTGTGTGTGTGTGTGTGTGTGTGTGTGTGTGTGTGTGTGTGTGCGTGTGTGTGTGTGTGTGTGTGTGTGTGTGTGTGTGTGTGTGTACATATGTGTATGTCTGTGCGTGCACACGTGTATGTGTATATGTGTGTGTGTGTGTGTACATGCGTATATGTGTATGTCTGTGTGCGTGTACATGCGTATGTGTGTATATGTGTGTGTGTGTGTGTGTGTGTGTGTGTGTACATGCGTATGTGTGTGTCCGTGTGTGTGTGTGTACACGTATTGTGTGTCGTGTGTGTGTGTGTGTGTACATGTATTGTGTGTCCTTTGTGTGTACAGTATATTTTATATGTGTTCGTGTCCGTGTGTGTGTGTGTGTGTACGCCAGTTGTGGGGGTGTACATGCATATGTATATATGTGTATCATATTTTTATGTGTATGTTACATGTTGTGTGTTAACCTATGGTGTGTATATGTGTGTCATATGTGTGTGTATATGTGTGTGTGGTGTGCTCTTTCCAAAAAAAAAAAAAAAAAAAATAAAAACAGGTGAAATATTCACCACACATGTTTAGATTCTTCAAAGTAGCCACCCTTTGCTTTTTGTAACTCTGCAAACCCTTGGTGTTCTCTCAATGAGCTTCATGAGGTAGTCACCTGAAATGGTTTTACCTTCACAGGTGTGCTTTGTCAGGGTTCATTAGTGGAAGTTTTTCCCTTTATTAATAAAAAAACAAAGGGTGGCTACTTTGAAGAATCTAAAATATAAGACATGTTTTCAGTTATTTCACACTTTTTTGTTAAGTACATAATTCCATATGTGTTCATTCATAGTTTTGATGCCTTCAGTGAGAATCTACAATGTAAATAGTCATGAAAATAAAAAGGAAACTCATTGAATGAGAAGGTGTGTCCAAACTTTTGGCCTGTACTGTATGTGTGTGTCTGTGTGTGTACATGCGTATGTGTGTGTATATGTGTGTGTATGTGTGTGTCTGTGTGTGTTTAAGAAGCCTACACATGATAAGCGATATGCTCTCTGCTCTCCACTGCCGCCCAACTATGCGCGGCGCTACCCCTGGCGTCTAACTCCGCTCAGATTTGCCGCTTTGCGCTGCGCTCGAAGTTCAAATTATTTCAACTTTCACCTAGTTGCCGCTGACCTTTCCAAAGCGCAACCGATGAGATAACAGCATGTCGTTACCTAGCAAAAGGAAATAGCTGCGCTGCGCTTTGCTCTGCGCCGTACCTAGGGAGCGCAGAGAGCAATCACTTATGATGTGTAGGCTTCTTAACTTAAGAGAGAACTTACACACAGCTGGTGCAACAGGCTGCTGGACATTTATGCAACATTTTTAATAAGATAATGCCTCATTTGCATATTTAAACATAGCATTTCAGACTGTTTTAATGTCAGCAATCAACTGGGGAAGTTTGATTGTCTCAGCTTAATCCTAAACCTCCTGCGATCAGAATAATGTCCAATTAGAAGGGCCGAGGAAGATAAAAAGACTCACCGGGACGACGCTGAACTCGACCTTCTCGTTCAGCTCCAGTTTCTTCTTCTCGATCACCTCCGACATGTGGAAGTAGAGCTGAGGGTTCTGGGCGCACTTGATGAGCCCCGAGTCCTCCATGAACTCGATTACGATGCCCTGGTCAGAAAAACACATCACACAAACACACGCACGCAGACAAACACATCATACAGACACACACATACACAAGTATGTACGTAAGTACGTATGCAAGTTAGTAAATAAGTAAATAAGTAATTAAGTATGTATGTAAGTTAGTAAATAAGTAAATACGTAAGAAAGTAAATAAGTAAGTTTATTTATATAGCACTTTTCACAGATGCAAATCCCAAAGTATTTCACTATAAAAGGAGACCAGAGAAACATTAAATCAGACCCTAACCCTCGTCTAACTAAAGGCCTTTCTTCTTCTAAAAGAATCGACTGAAGATTAACAACATAAGTTAGTGACTCAAACCTCAGCTAGTAATGTAGTAAAAAAATACCAATATTGGGAACTCAATATATTATAGTGGGATAATTCCATCCAATGTGAGGAGAGAGTAAATAAGTTACTCAGACCTCCAGGATACTCAGAGTAATGTGAGGAGAGAGTTAGTTAGAAAGCCTTACGTGTCGTCGTTGCTCCGTGGACTCTTCGAAGGAGGCTGGCAGGATTTCCACGAAGGTTGCTCGTTCCTCTTTGGTCTCATGATTGGTGGCGATGTTGAAGCGCACCTTCAGAGACCAGACACACCTCAAATTAAACAGCTAAACATCTAACTGAAGCTGCTAATCTTCTGCTACGTTTCCCCCTCTCATTCCCTCTCATTCCACCTGCTCTGGCGTTCCCCCCTCTCATTCCCCCCTGATGTTTTGGTTTAAAAAGGAATATCTTCTGCTGCGTTTCCCAGAGATGGGGACTCGTGTCTGAGACTCGGACTTAAGTCACCCTAACAGCTGACTTCAGACTTGACTTGCGACTTGAGCTTTGAGACTCGTCAACAACCTGTTTTCATGCAACTGTTGCTTTTTAAATCTAAATGTATTTATGTATTTCTATTTTCTTTTAATGGTGCATATACGGGGAAACGTATGATGAGCCTCATGTCCACTGCCCTTTGCCATAATGTGCTTATGTGCATGCAGTCACATGTAACAAAAATACATTGATGAGATCCCGGAGTTGTGCCTTTTGTCATTAGTTTTGCTTTCAATAACTTTATAAACAGTGGCAGTAAGTTAACAGCTACATGCAAGGTGTGTAGCACCAAGATAAATGATGGTGGATCAACAACATGGAACTTCCTCAGGCACCCAAGATAGCAGTGAGTGACCCAGATCGGGTCACTCACACGTTACATTTAGCATATATCATCACAGGTAACTAGGGTTGGGTATCGTTTGGGTTTTTTTCGATTCCGGTGCTAAATCGATACTTTTAAAACGGTGCCTGAACCGGTACTTTTCAATAAAGTTAAAAAAAAAGAAGAAGAAAAAAAATAAGGTTAGTAAACAACAGTCAGTGACTTGTTTATTGCTAAAGCCATGGTCAAAATTAAAGATTTAATAATAATGTAATAACAATAACAATAACTTATTTCACCAGTAAATTGCTGTTGAACCCCAGATGGGAAAGGGGTATTTTACAATTACTGTGAATGCACCACGAGGCTACCTGTTTTAAGTGAATGCACCGTCTGTGTTGTTTAATTCCGACCATATAAACATAGTACTACTAGTACTACTACTAGTACTACTAGTACTAGTAGTACTACTAGTAGTACTACTAGTACTACTGTATATCTATGAATTGCGACAACGGCAGCTGCTGCTGCGCTGCAGAGCAATTGTTACATCCCGCTGTTGAAGTCCTCCACAGTGAAATCCAGTCACACTTTACACTGTTTAACGTTAGCTGTCAGCACTTTACCGCTGTTTAATCCAGCTGCTAGCTAAAGGTAGGCTAACGTTACCTGCTGTCAGGTGTAGTGTAAAGTCAAGCAGCGAAATGAGGCACCGAAACTTTCGTTCTTATTCGGTCTCGTTACTATTGTTTACGTCGGCACCGGTTCCCTATTGGCACCGAGTTTTGGTACCCAACCCTACAGGTAACAAGCTAACCAAGTGTTGTCTGTCTGTCTGTCTGTCTGTCTGTCTGTCTCTCTCTCTGACCTGGTCTCCGTCCAGCATGGTGGAGGTGCTCAGCAGGTCGTCGGGGCCGAAGCGAAGCTGCTTCTGTTCTCCTTCGACAGTCATCACCAGCCGACCTGTCTCCGCGGCAGACTGCTCCTTCTTACCCTCCTGCTCCTCTTCCTCCTTCTCTTTCTTCACCTCCACCTTTCCCTCCGGTCCTCCGGCAGCGTTCCCTCTCTCCTCCGGCGTCTCCTCCGCTTCCCTTTTCCCCTGCGGGAGAGAACAAGCTCTTCAGTTATGGACGGACGCAGAAAGGGAATCAGGAGCATCGACAACGGCGACTAAAAGTGACAGAAATCTAAGAAAGAAAAAATAATTCATGATTGTTGAAAAACTGACAAAAACCTTTTTAAAAAAAAGCAGCAATAACGGCGACAAAAAGTGATTTTGTTGAAAGGAAAAAGTGTCAAAATGTAAAAATCAATAACTGTTGTTTGAAAGAGTTCTGAAGAAAGCAGCAACGACGTCGGAAACCTTTAAAGAAGAGCAACAAAATTAACATAAATAACAACAGACAAAACCTGACATAAATAAATAATTGATAGGCTGTGTATGTGTGAGAACATTTGTGTGTATGTGTGTGTATGTATGTATACGTGTATATATGTGTGTATGTGTCTGTGTGTGTGTGTGTGTGTGTGTGTGTGTGTGTGTGTGTGTGTGTGTATATATATATATATATGTGTGTGTGTGTGTATTATACAGTGCCTCGCGAAAGTATTTGCCCCCTTGAACTTTTCGACCTTTTGCCACATTTCAGGCCTCAAACATAAAGATATAAAACTGTAATTTTTTGTGAAGAATCAACAAACAAGTGGGACACAATCATGAAGTGGAACAAAATTTATTGGATATTTCAAACCTTTTAAACAAATAAAAAACTGAAATATTTGGCTGCAAAATTATTCAGCCCCTTAAGGTTAATACTTTGTAGCGCCACCTTTTGCTGCGATTACAGCTGTAATTCGCTTGGGGTATGTCTCTATCAGTTTTGCACATCGAGGGACTGACATTTTTTGCCCATTCCTCCCTTGCAAAACAGCTCGAGCTCAGTGAGGTTGGATGGAGAGGCGTTTGTGAACAGCAGTTTTCAGTTCTTTCCACAGATTCTCGCGATTGATTTGCGGACTTTGACTTGGCCATTCTAACACCTGGATATGTTTATTTGTGAACCATTCCATTGTAGATTTTGCTTTATGTTTTGGATCATTGTCTTGTTGGAAGACAAATCTCCGTCCCAGTCTCAGGTCTTTGCAGACTCCATCAGGTTTTCTTCCAGAATGGTCCTGTATTTGGCTCCATCCATCTTCCCATCAATTTTAACCATCTTCCCTGTCCCTGCTGAAGAAAAGCAGGCCCAAACCATAATGCCGCCACCACCATGTTTGACAATTGGGGATGGTGTGTTCAGGGTGATGAGCTGTGTTGCTTTTACGCCAAACAAAACGTTTTGCATTGTTGCCAAAAGTTCGATTTTGGTTTCATCCGACCACAGCACCTTCTTCACACATGTTTGGTGGGTCTCCCAGGTGGCTTTTGGCAAACTTCAACTACACTTTTTATGGATATCTTTAAGAAATGGCTTTCTTCTTGCCACTCTTCCATAAAGGCCAGATTTGTGCAGTATATGACTGATTGTTGTCCTATGGACAGAGTCTCCCACCTCAGCTGTAGATCTCTGCAGTTCATCCAGAGTGATCATGGGCCTCTTGGCTGCATCTCTGATCAGTCTTCTCATTGTATGAGCTGAAAGTTTAGAGGGACGGCCGGTCTTCGTAGATTTGTAGTGGTCTGATACTCCTTCCATTTCAATATTATCGCTTGCACAGTGCTCCTTGGGATGTTTAAAGCTTGGGAAATCTTTTGTATCCAAATCCGGCTTTAAACTTTACTCCACAACAGTATCTCGGACCTGCCTGGTGTGTTCCTTGTTCTTCATGATGCTCTGGCGCTTTACACGGACCTCTGAGACTATCACAGAGCAGGTGCATTTATACGGAGACTTGATTACACACAGCTGGATTCTATTTATCATCATTAGTCATTTAGGTCAACATTGGATCATTCAGAGATCCTCACTGAACTTCTGGAGAGAGTTTGCTGCACTGAAAGTAAAAGGGGCTGAATAATTTTGCCACACCCATTTTTCCAGTTTTTATTTGTTAAAAAAGTTTGAAATAGCCAATGAATTTCGTTCCACTTCATAATTGGGACCCACTTGTTGTTGATTCTTCAAAAAAATTACAGTTTTATATCTTTATGTTTGAGGCCTGAAATGTGGCAAAAGGTCAAAGCTCAAGCGGGCAGGCTTATCCTTTCAAGGCACTGTATGCGTGTGTATTAGTGTTATGTGTATATATGTGTGTGTGTGTGTAGTGTACATGTATGGGTGTGTGTGTATGTATATATGTGTGTGTGTGTGTGTGTGTGTGTGTGTGTGTGTGTGTGTATATGTGTGCTTTTGTATGTATGTATGTATGTATGTATGTATGTATGTATGTATGTATATGTGTGTGTATGTGTGTATATATGTGTATGTGTGTGTATATGTGTGTGTGAACATTTGTGTATGTGTGTGTATATGTATGTGTGTATATGTGTGTATATATGTGTGTGTGTGTGTGTGTGTATGTGTGTATGTGTGTATACGTGTGTATATGTTTGTGTGTGTTAAAAATAAACAACAAAATTAACATAAATGTATAAACATTGTTTGAAAAAAAAGTGACAAAAACCATCAACAAAAAACCCGACCTGAATGCATAAATCGGTTGATAGTGTTCTTACCGGTGCAGCTGGGTCCTCGGGCTCCTTCTTGATCTCTTTTCGGGGATATTTGGAGACGGCTTTGAGGACGGTGCCTTCGAAGCGCTCCTTGCTGAGCTCGTCCTTCGAGTCGGGGTTTCTGATCATGAAGCCGAGCGGCGTCCACTGCACGACCACAGCCGACCGTCACAAACACGTTCAACTCACACATGCACTCACCCAAAACCCCAGGCTTTCTTCTACCCACCTACTGTGCAATATTTCAGATTTAATACTATTGATAATATTGATAATACTGTGCAATTCCATTACTGTCCGATATATATTACTCATTGAATATGATTCACCACTATTGGACAATATTCAAATAATTTGAATTATTACCCACTTACCCACAGTGCATATCAAACCATATATATACATACATACATACATACATACATACATACATACATACACACACTCACACACACACACACACTATTTATCTTATTATTCTGGATATATCTGTCTCTGTTTTTATAGTTTATTCTTACTAATGTTTAATATGTGTGTGTGTGTGTGTGTGTGTGTGTGTGTGTGTGTGTGTTCCATGTAGGGTAACTACTGTGGCATCAACATTTAGTTTTTTTCCACTTGCTCAAAGTATATTTGTACTGTCTGGCCCCTTTACCAGTTTTTTTTAATGTTGGGAAGAAACGTCCAAAAAACGTTTCTAAAACATAAATAAAAAAGAAAAATGTACGTAAAAAAACTACAAAAACCAACTTAATTCCTGATTGGCCGACGATGACGTCATTACTGATACGATAAATCAACGTATGATGTGTTTCTTACTTTGCATTTGGCTGCAGCGAGCGCCGCGGCCACTTCCTCTTTCTTCTTCTTCTCTGCCTCTCTCTGTCGCTCAGCCTCCTCTGCCTCCCTCCTCTTCCTCTCCTCCTCCTCTTGTTTCCTCCTCTCTTCCTCCTCCTTCCTCTTCCTCTTTTCATCCTCCTCCCGTCTCTTCTGCTCCTCCAGGATCGGGTCTCCGGCCTTCTTCGTCCGCATCAGGCGGATCGCTCGCTGCTGGCCTTTCACCTAAAACACACAGACAGACAGACAGACAGACAGACAGACACACAGACACACAGACACAAAAAAAAAACAGAACACATACAACATACAACAACAGACAGACAAACAGAACACACACACACACAGGCAGACAGACAGACAGACAGACAGACAAATACAAAAACATACACACAGACAGACAGACAGACAGACAGACAGACAGACAAGACAGACAGACACACAGACAGACAGACGAACCACAGACAAACACACACAGACAGAAGAGACACATACATACATACAACATACATACACACAGACAGACAGACAGACAGACAGACACACATACAGACACACACACAGACAGACAGACAGACACACAGACAGACAGAGCCACAGACACACACACACAGACAGACAGACAGACAGACACACACACACATACATACATACAGACAGACACACAGACAAACACAGACAAACACACACACACACACAGACAAACACACACACAGACAGACAGACAAGTGGGAAAAAAACATGGAAAAATCGTCAAAAAGAAACGTAGAAAACAGAGACAAAAGTGTCAACAAATACTTTAACTCTACTTTAATTTTCCTGATGATATTTACAGACTTTTACTGAAGTACCATTCTGACTGTAGACCGAGTATTACTACAGTGTGGTAACAGTACTGTGACTGCAGTAATGGGAGTACTCACCGTGGCCAGCGTGAACTGCACCTCCTTGTGGATGTCGCTGGAGTTGAACCTGACCTCGCTGAAGTTCTCGCAGATATCGAAGGGAAGCTCGCCGTGCTCCTCCGAGTTCACGATTCCTTCGTCCGGTCCCAGAAACGTGATGATGCCCTGAGACCCAAAACACACATTTCATTTAACAGGCTTCCTTCATAGTTACACACAATCCACCAGGGTACGAGCAGGGTACGCTTTCAAACCAGCAGAGGGAGGAGAGGGAGAGAGAGAGAGAGAGAGAGAGAGAGAGGGAGAGAAGGAGGGAGAGAGGATGCCCTGAGACACAAAACACACATTTCATTTCATAGGCTGCTTTAATAACACCGGCTTCCTTCATAGTTACACACAATCCACCAGGGTACGAGCAGGGTACGCTTTCAAACCGGGAGAGAGGGAAGAAGGGAGAGGGAGGGAGGGAGGGAGAGAAGGTGAGAGGGAGGAAGGGAGGAAGGGAGAGGGAGGGAGAGGGAGGGAGGAGGCGAGAGAGAGGAAGAGAGAAGGAGGAGGGAGAGAGAGCGAGAGAGAGAAGGGAGAGGGAGGAAGGAAGGGAGAGCGAGAGAGGGACAGAGGGAGGAAGGGAGAGAGGGAGGAAGGGAGGGGGAGGGAGGGAGAGAGAGGAAGGAAGGGGAGGAGGGAGGAAGGAGGGAGAGGAAGGGAGGGGGAGGGAGGAGAGGAGGGAGGAGGAGATAGGAGGAGAAGAGGAGGCCGAGGAGAGGAGAGAGGAGAGAGAGAGGGGAGGAAGGAGAGGAGAGGAGAGAAGGAAAAGAAGGAGAGGAGAGAAAGGGGAAGTGAGGGAGAGAGGGAGGAAGGGGAGAGAGGGAGGAAGGGAGAGAGAGGGAAGGGAGGGAGGAGAAAGGAAGGGGAGGAGAGGGAGGAAGGGAGGAGGGAGAGAGGAAGGAGAAAGGGAGGAGAAGTGAGAGGAGGAAAGAAGCGGG
>NW_024375693.1:0-10000 GCF_010015445.1 Perca fluviatilis
TATTTCGTCTTCTAAATAATATTTTAGGAAATGGTGAGCTATTGTCAACGACGGCTCGACAACTAAATTAAGTCCAACAGAGCTCTGATTCGGAGATGCAGAGATTATTCAGGGGTGGAACTGTAAATCCAGTCAGACCTGGCTCCAGGCTAGCACTGCTACTTCTAGCTAGCTAGCTCAATGGAACACGGAGGGACCCCGCTACCAGACACAGCGCTTGGTGGATCGTCGCTCAAATCCAGGAAGAGGTAAGTTGATGATAAAAATAGGACCATTGAACATAGGACCCTTTTAATTAACGCCATTCTATCTGCAGTGTTCCCCCAAATTCAAATGTTAGTATGGTGTATGCTAGCTGCCAACTAGTTGCTACCCACATAACACGGGCTAGCCATTTTCCATTGAAAAACTTTGCAATATCTACTGCGTCAAGCCAGCCTCCACTTCAAAATGAGCGTGCAAACTAGCCACCCCTATATTTCCAAGTGTGCTGTGATACACTTGCTATTACGGTGAAACTAAAAGAGAGAGGAGGTACTAAGGCAATTTCCATTCATTTATTCTAGTCTGCCTGTCTGTCTGACTCTGCCTGCCTGTCTGTCTGTCTGTCAGAAAGAAAGAAGGAAAGAAAGATTTTAGCACACCTCACAACCTCTGTGACAACTGCAATGATATGCTGAATTCCAAAAATAAGAGCCCCCCAAAACTCAAAATATTAGCTGTTTGCCACACATAAGAAAATCATGAAAATAAAAGTCCTACTTCCACAGACCACTCCCACCTCAATGGAGAGGACTCCTTCTCAATGTGTGATCTACAATGTTTCAGGACATTCTGATAGTTGTTTTTCAAAATAAGAGCCCCCCAAAACTCTATATATGCTGTTTTGTCTACACATTCAGAAAGTTATAAAAATAAAAAGTCCTAGCTTCCACAGACCACTTTCACCTCAGATGGAGAGGACTCCTTCTCAAAATGTGTGATCTACAATGTTTCAGACATTCTGATGTTGTTTTCCAAAATAAGAGCCCCCCAAAACTCATATATTAGCTGTTTTGTCCATACATTCAGAAAATCATAAAAATAAAAGTCCTAGCTTCCACAGACCACTTCTCTCAAACATCAGATGGAGAGGACACCTTCTCAAGGTGTGATCTACAATGTTTTCAAGACATTCTGATGTTGTTTTCCCAAAATAAGAGCCCCCAAAGCTCAAATATTAGCTGTTTTGTCTACACATTAAGAAAAAATTGATGAAAATAAAAAGTCCTAGCTTCCACAGACCACCTCATGGAGAGGACTCCTTCCTCAATGTGTGATCTTACAATGTTTCAGGACATTCTGATGTTGTTTTCCAAAATAAGAGCCCCCCAAAACTCATATATTAGCTGTTTTGTCCATACATTCAGAAAAATCATAAAAAAAAAAAGTCCTAGCTTCCACAGACCAATTTCACCCTCATAGATGAGAGGACACCTTCTCAAGGTGTGATCTACAATGCTTCAAGACATTCTGATGTTGTTTTCCCAAAATAAGAGCCCCCCAAACTCAAATATAGCTGCTTTGTTCACACATTAAGACAAGTCTTAAAAAATAAAAAAGTCCTAGCTTCCACAGACCAATTTCACCTCAAACTTCTTTATATACTATTAAACCCCTACAAAACACAAAAACCAAACCAAAAAAAAAAACAACAAACAAAAACAGATGGAGAGGACTCCACTTCAATACCACAATGTTTCAGGACATTCTGATGTTATTTGGCTCCCAAAATAAGAGCCCCCAAAACTCATATATGTAGCTGTTTTGTCCATACATTCAGAAAATCATAAAAATAAAAGTCCTGCACCACACACCACCACTTTCACATCAGATGGAGAACCTTCTCAAGGTGTGATCTACAATGTTCCAAGACATTCTGATGTTGCTTTCAAAATAAGAGCCCCCAAAGCAACAAATATAGCTGTTTTGTCTACACATTAAGAAAAATCATAAAAATAAAAGTCCTAGCTTCCACAGACCATCCCCTCCGATGGAGAGGACTCCTTCCTCAAGGTGTGATCTACAATGTTTCAGGACATTCTGATGTACAGTTTCAAAATAAAAGCCTGTCAAAGTCTTGAATATGAGACAAATTAGATATGATTTTGGATTCAATTTTAAAAGAAAACACCACCTGTTATCAAACAATAAATCCACTTTAGGGTTATATTATACCACCCCGTGGTGTGACTCATTAAGTATCAAGACATTCTGATGTACAGTTTCAAAATAAAAGCCTGTCAAAGTCCCAAATATGAGGCATATTTAGGCTGGTGACAAATGGTCACAAAAGGGCTTTAGTTTTGAGATACCCTCTACTGGAGGTTGAACTAAACCCAACAATGTTTTTCCTCATCCCTAGGGTCTCCCATATATGAAATTGATTCTTGGCTAAAGATATTTTACTGCTAAGATTGTTAAATTAACAGATATTGTTACACAACCCAAACCAAAGAAGGACTAAAATATAGCCTGTCCATGGGAGTTAAGGCATCTAAACTAATGTAGATCAATCACACAAGCTCTGAGAGCTTTGAAACTTAGCATGTTTGTAGTCAGGAAGTTGCCTTTACCTACTAGAAAAGACTGGATATGAATATCATGATGTATGGAATAAATAAAGACATACACGCAAAATAGGCTAACATGCAAAAATTAATATCTATGCAGAATGTTTTCATTTACTTTGTGGTTACTTTTCCAGGGATTATAATAGAAACACATATGATTTCTTGTTGGAAAAGTGGGTGGTGCTTTAATCCAGCAATACCAAATGTGTAAATATAGCATGACAAAACAGGGGTTCTTCAACTCCAAATGCATGATGTGTCTAAAATGAAAGAAGATGGAACACTGACATAATTTAGTCTCAAGTCCAAAGCCCATTATCAGTGGTATCATCATGGCACCTTGTACTATATAGTCCATATGGAAACAAAGATTGAAATCAAAAGATAACACCTTACCATTGCACAAACAGGAGACTCAGGATTCAGGATTGCAGTTTGACCTTAATGAGCCTTTTAATAAAACTATAATTTAACACAATACAAATTAAATGACTGTCTTAAACAAACCAAATGGGTACCCTAACAAAATAAACACTGTGAGGGGGAATGACCCCCTCATCACTGAATCTCAAGCTCTTTCTAGCAGAAACCATTGTACATGAACTGCTTTTGGTAGTCATTCTTAAGTAGGCCATCTCCAGTGGCCACTTTGGGGAGGTCAGCTCCCCATGATGTTACCACTGCAACACACCAATGTCACTCATCCACATTGTCATCAGTGACAAAGTGGGTCATATTTGGATAGCTGGGGAAAGGGCAAGAGCAAGACTCTGTGCAGGTCAGAGCCCACTGAAAGACACTGGCATTTGGTAGCATCGTGCAAGTTTCCGGCCTTTACAGTATAGGTAGGGGTGATGTCTCTAACTCTCTTTAGGTGCTGGTGTCTTCTTGTAACATCACAGGTTCAATGCACCATCTTCTTTGAGCCTCCATCCTCCAACTGGGTTCCAGAGAAGAGGTCTTTGACCAGGTGGCTGTGACGCCAACACTGCGTTTGGTACAAGGCTCTCAGCACTTGTTGGCCCAGAACTGGCGATATAGGTGCTGACAAAGCTACATACAGGGATATTCTTGAGCAAAACCTGTAACACTGTGCGCGGATTTGAGGCTAGGGATGGAGGTTCACCTTCCAGCAGGAACAATGACCCCAAAACACAACCTCAATCAAATAGAAAAAATCTGTGGTCAGACTTAAAGATTGCTAATTACAAGCCAAACCATCCAACTTCAAGGAGCTGGAGCAGTTTTTTGCAAGGAGGAATGGGATGATGTAGATGTGGCAAGCCTAGGGTAAAGACTTCTATCCAAAGCGACTTTAGAGCTGTGATTGCCTAAAAAAAGCAAAAGGCCCACCCCAAAGTATTGACTTTAGGGGGGAATAGTTATGTACATTGACTTTTTCTGTTTTTATTTCTAAAAATAATTTTATGTATTTTTTTCTCATTTTCACTTCACCAACTTAGACTATTGTGTTTTGATTCATCACATAACATTCAGATAAAAACAACATTGAACTAAACGCTCTAATGTAACAAAATAGGTAAAAAGCCAAGGGGTGAATACTTTGCAAGGCACTGTACATGCAATACACCTTGCACAGTCACATTCTTGTCTAATTGTTGAAATGTGGTGATACAGATGTAATAAGTTTTGCTGCTATACTATTCAAGCAAAGGGATGTTTGGATCCTCAGCAGTGTTTATGCACCTGGACATGGCCTTAAGGAAAGATTTGTCCCTAGTTGATCGCTTCAGAAGCTTGGAGCAGTGCTTTGGTGATTGTTTACCTGCATGACACGCCCTCACAGGTTGTAACACCACAAGCAGTTTGTACAGAATTGGAAAGGCCACTGCCCTCACAAGACTGAAGACCCATCTTTGTAAGTTACAGGCAATTACTAAATGTGGACTCTGGTGGAGCCTGGAAGAGGCTTTGCCGCAGTGTAGCAAGAATGTATGCCCCCTTCTGTATGGTTAAAAAGAAAAGTTGGATGGACATCCAACTGGATGTGCTTGAGGTATAGATTAGCATCTAGATTCGGTCAGCAGCAAATCTACCCCCAACAGAAGATGCTTTCCAGCATGTCTTCATGCTTTCCAGCTTCCCAGAATGTCTGTGATACTTACTGGGGTCACACTGGGGTGGCGTATACTATAACCCTCAAGTGGAATTATTCTTTGATAACAGGCGCTTCCTTTTAAAGTGAATCCAACATCATGCAATTAGTCTCATATTTGACATTTTGACAGGCTTTTATTTTGAAACTACACATCAGAATGTCTTGATACTTAATGGGTCACACCAAGGGGTACTATAACCCTCAAGTGGAAATAGTCTGTGATAACGACGGGCTTCCTTTTAAATTGAATCCAAAGTCATATGTTCTATTTGAGACTTTGACAGGCTTTTATTTTGAAACTATACATCAGAATGTCTTGATACTTACGGGGTCACACTCATGGGGGTCGTACTATAACCCTCAAGTGGAATTATTCTAGGTAACAGGGCGCTTCCTTTTAAATTGAATCCAAAATCATATCTAATTTGTCTCATCTTTCAGACTTTGAGAGGCTTTTTTGAAAACTGTACATCAGAATGTCTTGATACTTAATGGGTCACACCAAGGGGTCGGTACTACAAACCTCTAAGTGGAATTAGTCTGTGGTAACAGGGCGTTTCCCTTTGAAGTGAATCCAAAATCATATCTAATTTGTCTCATATTTGACTTTGACGCAGGCTTTTATTTTGAAACTGTAAATGCAGATTACTTGAAACATTGTAGATCACACCTGTAAGAAGGTGTCCTCCCAACCTGATGAAATTGGTCTGTGGAAGCTGTGGACTTTTATTTTTATAATTTTCTGAATGTATGGACAAAACAGCATATATATGAGGTTTTGGGGGCTCTTATTTTGGAAAACAACACCAGGAATGTCCTTGAAACATTGTAGATCAGCACCTTGAGAAGGAGTCCCCTCCATCTGAGGTTGAAATTGGTCTGTGGAAGCTAGGACTTTATTTTTATGATTTTCTGAATGTGTACACAAAACAGCATATACAATGAGTTTTGGGGGCTCTTATTTTGGGAAAGCAACACCAGAATGTCCTGAAACATTGTAGATCACACATTGAGAAGGTGGCCCTCTCCATCTTGAGGTGAAATTGGTCTGTGGAAGCTAGGACTCTTTATTTTTTATGATTTTCCTGAATGTGTAGACAAAACAGCATATATATGAGTTTTGGGGGGCTCTTTTTTGGAAAAACAACATCAGAATGTCCTGAAACATTGTAGTTGACACCTTGAGAAGGTGTCCTCTCCATCTGATGTGAAATTGGTCTGTGGAAGCTAGGACTTTTATTTTTTATGATTTTCTGAATGTATGGACAAAACAGCTAATATATGAGTTTTGGGGGCTCTTATTTTGGAAAACAACATCAGAATGTCCTTGAAACATTGTAGTTGACACCTTGAGAAGGTGTCCCTCTCCATCTGATGTGAAATTGGTCTGTGGAAGCTAGGACTTTTATTTTTATGATTTTCTTGAATGTATGGACAAAACAGCTAATATATGAGTTTTGGGGAATCTTATTTTGGAAAAACAACATCAGAATGTCCTGAAACATTGTAGTTGACACCTTGAGAAGGTGTCCTTCCATCTGATGTGAAATTGGGTGGGTGGAAGCTAGGACTTTATTTTTATGATTTTCTGAATGGTTGGACAAAACAGCTAATATAATGAGTTTTTGGGGGCTCTTATTTTGGAAAACAACATCAGAATGTCCTGAAACATTGTAGATCACACCTTGAGAAGGTGTCCTCTCCATCTGATGTGAAATTGGTCGGTGTGGAAGCTAGGACTTTATTTTTTTATGATTTTCTGAATGTATGGACAAAACAGCCAATATATGAGTTTTGGGGGGCTCTTATTTTGGAAAACAACATCAGAATGTCCTGAACATTGTAGTTGAAACCTTGAGAAGGTTGTCCTCTCCATCTGAGGTGAAATTGGTCTGTGGAAGGTAGGACTTTTATTTTTATAATTTTCTGAATGTGTAGACAAAACAGCTATATAATGAGTTTTGGGGGCTCTTATTTTGGAATTCAGCATATCATGCAATGACAGGTTGTGAGGTGTGCAAAAATCTTTCTTTCTCTTCTGACAGACAGACAGACAGACAGGCAGGCAGACAAATGAATAAATGAATGGGAAATTGCCTCGGCCGCAAAAATTCCCTTGTTTTAGTTTTGACGGTTTCATCACCGTAATAAAGTAAGTGTATACAGCACCGAAAATATAGGGTGGGCTAGTTGGACCGTCATTTTTGAAGTGGAGGCTGGCTTGACTGCAGTCAATATCTCCACTAGCTAGCTAGTGCTAGTTAATACATGATCAAGCAAGTTTGATCAGCTGTGTGAAATAATTTCAGAAATCAGGTTCTAATTAAATCTGCTTACATGAGAGAGACTACACATGTCTGTAAAGCCCCTTGATTAACCACAGTATATTTTACTGTACAATGTACATTTGACTTTGACTAGGAGAAAAGCTAGCAGCAGCAGTTATGGAAGCATACTGGTAATTGTAGAAACCCATTGCCTCCTGTTATTAAATTTCAAACACATTGTAATTCTGCTATCAGTAAAGCAGCTTATTGCAACGCAGTTCCCGCATGTATTGGATTTCACCTATCTTTGGGTAAAGAGATAGTAGGTAGATAGGCGTTTTTACAGCAAAGATAGGTTAAATAAGAATGCTTCGGTCTTGCAATCATCTGACTGGGTGACGATTATATAGTTGTGTGTGCTTTGAGCACTAGCAAAAGCCTATATAAATAAAATGTATTATTATTATTATTATTAAAGAGTGCAATATACATGTTTACATATGTTTATTACAGTGAATAATAATCTAAATACTGCTAAGCAGCTCTCAAGTGCTTATTAAGCATTTTAGAATGTCACTCTTGTGTGGTGAAGCCACATATTTGTTTTTATATTTCTGCAATCTGTGGGATTTGTTTCTGACTTCATATGAATGTTTAAACCAGGCTTGGTCAGTGTTAAATATACTACTGTGATTAAAGGAGTTAAATAAAAGATGTCATTCATATAAATTCATGCATCACCTAATTTCATCATCACATACAGGCCTGGCCTCCAGGAAAGAACAGTTTGTTTAATTTATCTAATCTTGTAAGTTGTTCATAATTATACAATGATTTATTACAGATTATCTGGCTAATGCCGGGCGTCTAAGGCCTTTGAAACGCATAGAAGACAAAGATCTCTTGGTGGAGGATATCATCATGTTTCAGCTGGTTCATCGAAGTTAGTGGAGCACTCCCAAAGGTTTGTGTAACTCCATTTTTTAGCAAACATAATAACCCTTCTAAGGTGTTCATATTTTTTGTTCCACAGCCAATGTTGGACCCAACCACATTATTATTAGGGTTTTAAATCAATACAGCCATAAACATGTATATAAAAATACTAAACCGAGGTTTACTTAAGCTCAATTACCAATGATAGATACATCATTTATGGTTCATATTTTGGCCTACATCCAACTATAAAAAGGTAAAAAATAAATAAAAATAGAAACAAGATTTTTCATTCATTATCATCAATCATTATCATTATTAGTGCGTTATTTCTTTAGAACTTAATCAGAACAGGTGGAAAGTTCTTGAAATGTAACAATTTTTAACTTTTGTGTGAGAATAGCAGGTACAAAGTTTCAGTAGCACCTACAATTATTACACTGTAATAATTACACTTGGGTCCAGTAGACCAACACCCCATTTGTATTAGTTATGTGTAGGGGTACCGCGTACACTAATTGAAAATAAGTTATTTTTTATGTTCTTCAAAGAAAATGAGCCAAGGCCAATGAGTTTGATTTTAGAAGAAATAATAAATAGCATCATTTTTATTTTAGCAAACATTGAAAAATGGGTCCCACAGACCTGAACAGCATAGCAAGGATTAAGAATAATGAAAGATTTTAACATATTTTTAAAAGTCAATGTACAACCAAACACTCTGAATAAAGGCTTGTATGTATCATATAAAATAACTTAAAGAACATCACGTTTTTAGATAGTTGTCAAAGACAAGGCCTTTTTGCATAATCAACAAACACTGAACTGTCTTATAAGTCATCCCTTCCATGTGCTGTGTGATAATTTATCCAATTTGAAAAATTATATTTGTATCTTCTCATGATACATTTTACAGGTACGGGAGGGGATGAAGACCCCTTGGTGTTCTTGATGCAATAAGAATGCACCCAGATGCTTTCAGACCGCTGTTTTGTCACGAACCATCCCCACTTCCCCAGCTGATGTACTAGAAGTGTCACAGTGTGGGCAGGAAACAAAAGAAGGCAGAGGAATGTGTGGCGTGCATTTTGGAGGGACTACCTGCTGGATGTTGAGGGTGAGTATTATTGCTAGTTATGGAATAAAAATCTTTTCATATGCCCTTCTGTCTGTCTCTTTGCTCTTTCCCTCCCTTTTAAAAGTTTTCTACATGCTAGGTTTAACTTTTGTTTTTGGTGTATTTCTTTTTCAGAGCAAGAGGGACCCTCTTGCAACTTGGGGGTATCCTGGCCTTTACGACGGGAGAACAGATATTCCACCCCTGGGCTTCTCCCCACTACCTTCAGTGGTTTTTCTCCATGAGCTGCCCCTCATTTACCCACCGCAAACACATGCATTAACTGCTCCACGGGTGCCAGTCCTGAAAAAATTCGAGGATTTTAAGGAAACTATGGATTTTGCATTAAAAACACTCAGGGATTTGGTCAGGAATGACTTCCAAGAAGTCCTTAATATACATTATTAAAATCTGTTGCCTGTTGAACTTGACTAAATTGAAGAGGCATCGTTGTCAATAACTCACCATTTCCTAATACATTATTAATGTCTTGTTTAAACAATTAAAAATGGAATAATCATCCCCCTGCTATTGTCTGTGTGTACTGGTAAAATTTATATTTTAACTCAACTATACATGGTTGAGAGAAGGCAAGGTATGTGTATAGGGTGACTGATTGTATTTTTACTTGGTTTTAATTCACATGTGTATGTATCTAGGTATACATGTTTATGTGTATATGTATGTATGTATGTATGATATATATATATGGATGGGGTGTGTATGTAGTGTATTTTTTTTCCTTTTAATTTTTAATTTATATATATATATATTTTGTATTATTTAATTTTTTGTTTTTTTGTTATTTTTATACTTAATTTTTTTTATTATTTATTTATTTATTTTAAATTTTATTTTATCTTTTCTCTCCTCTTCTTTAACTTGTTGGGGTAAGGACAGTCGTAGCTACCTGAAGTCATTTTGGTGTGAATGGTGGTTTATTTCCTTC
>NW_024375694.1:0-2500 GCF_010015445.1 Perca fluviatilis
GAGAGAGAGAGACAGAGAGACAGAGAGAAGAGACAGAAAGACAGAAGAGAGACAGAAGACAGAGAGAGACAGACAGAGAGAGAGAGAAAGAGAGACGAGAGAAGAGAGAGAGAAAGACAGAGAGACAGACACAGAGAGAGAGGAGAGAGAGAGAGACAAGACAGACACAGAGACAGACAGGAGAGAGAGGACAGAGACAGAGACAGAGAGAGGAGAGGAGACAGAGAGAAACAGACAGAGACAGAGGACACAGAGACAGGAGACAGAAAGAAAGAGAGAGAGACAGAGAATACAGAGAGGACAGAGAAAGAGAAGACAAGAGAGAGAGAGAGAGAAGACAGAAGACAGGAAGGAAAGAGACAAGACAGAGAGAGAGACAGAGACAGAAGGAGACAGAGAAGAGACAAGAGACCACAGAACAGAGACAAGAAGAGAGACTAGACAGACACAAGAGAGGAGATAGGTATACAGAGACATCAGAGACATGAGAGAGCAGGGGAGAGAGGTATAGGGGGGGAGAGAGAGTAAAAGGAGGACACAGTGGGCCCCCGCGCCGGGGGCGCCGGGTGTGTGTGTGTGTATATGTGTGTGTGTGTGTGTATATTGTGTGTGTATTTATCTGTGTGTGTGTGTGTGTATATCTGTGTGTGTGTATGTGTGTTTGTGTGTGTGTGTGTGTGTGTGTGTATATCGTGTGTGTGTGTATGTGTGTGTGTATTGTGTGTGTGTGTGTGTGTGTATATCTGTGTGTGTGTATATCTGTGTGTGTGTGTGTATTATCTGTGTGTGTGTGTGTGTATATCTGTGTGTATATCGTGTGTGTGTATATTGTGTGTGTGTGTGTATTGTGTGTGTGTGTGTATATATCTGTGTGTGTGTATATGTGTGTGTGTGTGTGTGTATATCTGTGTGTGTGTATATCTGTGTGTGTATATCTGTGTGTGTGTGTGTGTATATCTGTGTGTGTATATCTGTGTGTGTGTGTGTATATCTGTGTGTGTATATCTGTGTGTGTATATCTGTGTGTGTGTGTGTATATCTGTGTGTGTGTGTGTGTATATCTGTGTGTGTATATGTGTGTGTGTGTGTATATCTGTGTGTGTGTATATGTGTGTGTGTATATCTGTGTGTGTGTGTGTGTATATCTGTGTGTGTGTGTATGTGTGTGTCTGTGTGTGTGTGTATATCTGTGTGTGTGTGTGTGTGTGTGTGTATATCTGTGTGTGTGTGTGTGTGTGTGTATATCTGTGTGTGTGTGTGTGTATATCTGTGTGTGTGTGTGTGTATATATCTGTCTGTGTGTGTGTGTGTATATCTGTGTGTGTGTGTGTGTATATCTGTGTGTCTGTGTGTGTGTGTGTGTATATCTGTGTGTGTGTGTGTGTGATAATTTACTGCCCTGACCCACACGTGTCAAACTCGTGGCCTGCGGCCCAGATCCAGGCCGCCTGTTAACAGCTTCTTAATGAAACATTTTGGCCTCCATGGCTCGGCCACCCAATCACAAGATGTCGCTTTTTCTAAAACTTCGTCACAGCTCTTTTCTTCTTCAGCCTGTTAGCCACTTTCGGACGCCTTTTTTGGGCGCTTTTTTCTACGACATGACACTTTTTTGGGGGGTCTCCACGGCTACCACACAGCGAGGGAGGAGACCATACCAGACGTGCAGTAATACAGTCACACATATCTTCTCTGGGTCAAAAGTTTAACTTTTTTCAACATTTTGAGCGTCTTTTATTTTATTTTTTTTTTATTTTGTTGCTTCCCCCCCCCCCACCGATGTTTGTCACTTTTTTCCCCGATTTCTTTTGTCAATTTCTTCGCCTTTTGACGTTTCTGAAGATTTTGCAGACAAGTCACATTTTTCCAACTTTCTTTCATAAAAAAATAAAATCAGCTCGAATGCTATAAAATTGAATAAAACCTCCAAATTTAACGAAAGCAGTGGGCTGATCACTTATTTCACTTGTGACTAGCGTTGTGTGGAACACACCACGTTATCATTCTGAACATTTTATTGAAAAGAAACTTTCCTGATCGAGACCTGTCTTAAGAAATGGGTCCAATCAGTAAGAGCAGGACATTAAACTAAACCTGTCTGTGGATGGAGTCTCCTTCCTCCAGCGTGGCCCTTCCTGAAGTCGCCCTAACCCCATAATCAGTCCTTACACAGACACACAGAGCTTTTGGGCGATTGTTGAGGGGCAAAAAATCCTCGATTATGCAGCGAAACCACACCCCAACATCCAGGAGGCAGGTCCTGGACCTGTCTGCATTGACTGAGGACTGGTGCACAAATCAGCACTTCATATTTTGACTTTAATAAAAAAAAAAAAAAGGAGCATTTTTTTGCTAGTTTATGTGGGATATTTATGCAATTTTATGCAATAAAATTTTATGCAATAAAATGGCAGGAACTTGCCAAAACTGCGGTTTGATATATAAAAAAAAAAAGCAGACCTGCCGACCTTGAAGAAATTTTAGGCGTACAACTGAAGCT
>NW_024375694.1:5000-12263 GCF_010015445.1 Perca fluviatilis
AATAAGGTCCAGGTTGGAAAATGCTAAAATTACTTTCCACCACTGCTCTGGTTGTAGAACGGAGTGTGTGAGTGTGTCCTTAATCTCCATTCGCAGGTCATTTCACAACTTAAAAGTTTGAGTCTGCATACTAACATTCTTGCCAATATGAACACAAATAAAAAGCCTGTAATTATGAATGGACACTAGACACAGCTGAGTGTGCAGCCCCAGTAAATACAACAATAGCCTAACCACATTAATGCTAAATCAGCAGCTAAATGTCTGCAGGACGTCCCTTGTTAAAGGGTAACAGTCGGCAGCAGAGAAACAAGCTACAGTGTGAGTTAATAGTAATTGTCCAGCTTGTATTTACCTTCACTAAACTGCTGGTTTTGCTGCTGACAGCCTCAGATTATTATTCTAAGTGTCTGACAACATTATGGAAAGGATTTCTAAGGAGGTCGACCTTTCTGTTAGAGTAAGATGCTTTTTTTTATTTAAACCTAAAATCGTCGGTCAAATTTTGTTCGCTAAACCCACCAGACTCCATGTAAATTATCAGTGATTTTAGCATCGTAAAAAACACTTCATTCACACTCGACAGAAACAAAATAAAACTATGAGAAGCTGCTGTGGGTCGTCTTTCCACTTTTCCAACCATCACAGCTCTAGTTTCGGTTGAAATTAAAACACAGTTTACAGATTTACATGAGATATGCTGGCTCTATACACGCTAAAAGTCCTGATTATTTACATGGAGTCTGGTGGAGATATGCTGGCTCTATACACGCTAAAAGTCCTGATTATTTACATGGAGTCTGGTGGAGATATGCTGGCTCTATACACGCTAAAAGTCCTGATTATTTACATGGAGTCTGGTGGAGATATGCTGGCTCTATACACGCTAAAAGTCCTGATTATTTACATGGAGTCTGGTGGAGATATGCTGGCTCTATACGCTTAAAAGTCCTGATTATTTACATGGAGTCTGGTGGAGATATGCTGGCTCTATACACGCTAAAAGTCCTGATTATTTACATGGAGTCTGGTGGAGATATGCTGGCTCTATACACGCTAAAAGTCCTGATTATTTACATGGAGTCTGGTGGAGATATGCTGGCTCTATACACGCTAAAAGTCCTGATTATTTACATGGAGTCTGGTGGAGTTTGGTGATGGTGATTTCGGGGCTGTTTCACATTAAACTAAAAGGATCTTACTCTTTAACTAAAAGGTCTATCTCTGTAGGGATCCATCCCATAATGTTGTCAGACACTTATAATAATCTGAGCAGCGTGACATCAAGTTGGTTAATTCACGTACTTCAAGACCTATAGTCGAGCCGAGGACAATTTCTTTAACACGGAACGAGGAGAAAATCCAACAGACTTTACACCGAGAGCAAAAAACATTGATTTATTGAAAAGCAGTTCAGTCTGACAGGCTGTTTCAGCAGCTGTTTAAAGAGATATTTGAGCAACTCCACAGTCAAAGTAACAACATTTTGCAGCGATTGTCAGTTTCTGCTGAGTCATGGAACAAGAGGAACTGCACAGAGCCGGCCCGACCCATAACCGAACTAAGTGTCTGCTTTGGGGGCCCGTGGCTACCAGAGGGGCCCCCCAAGAGCGCTTGAAATGTCCCACAATAGAGCTCATTACAGAGCCGGTCTATTTAAAGATAGCGTTGCTGCTAATAGGTCTCACATTAGTCTTTAAAAATGTGTATTTGTACATTTATGAGTGCTTAAACTAATATTTACAATACACAAGTTGGTTAAGTGCCAAGTGCAGTGGCAACATGTTACAATGCAGAGAGTCCCCCAAACCAGATCCTGCTTAGGGCCCCCCAAAAGTCTTGGGCCGGCCCTGGAAATGCAGACTCAGAATCTAGGACACTGCACGATCTGTCATAGTCGTAGCGGTCGGCATTTAGCCTCGTGGATGTGTTAAGAGGGAAGCTAACGCTAGTTTAGCTAACAGCTAACTCTGCTAACCGCTAGCTGACAGCTTGATTCAGTCTAAAATAACATTAAGTCAAAAACTAAACACTGGGGGGGGAAAGCAGGCTACAGCTACATTAAGACTTCATAGTAATACCAATAAAGACTAGTACTGAGCGATTGTATTTTAAATGAGCACAAGTAGAACTGACCTGACAGCTGTTATATACGTTAACGCTTATTCTCAGGTTTGAGATGCCGATTTGCGATGTTTTTGGGGTCATTTTTGCTGAGTTATTTCAGACGCTTTTGCAACTTTTTTGGCAAATTTGTCGATGACGTATAAGGAACTTTTTACTGTCTTTTTTTTGGCGGCTTTATGTCGACCAAACTGTAAGTGAGAAGACTATACGATAATATATAATAAAAAAAAAAAAACACAAGTCTCCTCGGCTCGAATATAGAAAACCTTTTTGAAGTACATGAATGAACCAACTTGCTTAACTTGATGTCACGCTGCTGCTATTGCTATTATTATTATTATTATTATTATTCTAAGTGTCTGACAACATTATGGGATGGATCCCTACAGAGATAGACCTTTCAGTTAAAGAGTAAGATCCTTTTAGTTTAACATGAAACAGCCCCGAAATCACCATCACCAATCTCCACCAGACTCCATGTAAATAATCAGGACTTTTAGCGTGTATAGAGCCAGCATATCTCCACCAGACTCCATGTAAATAATCAGGACTTTTAGCGTGTATAGAGCCAGCATATCTCCACCAGACTCCATGTAAATAATCAGGACTTTTAGCATGTATAGAGCCAGCATATCTCCACCAGACTCCATGTAAATAATCAGGACTTTTAGTGTGTATAGAGCCAGCATATCTCCACCAGACTCCATGTAAATAATCAGGACTTTTAGCGTGTATAGAGCCAGCATATCTCCACCAGACTCCAGGTAAATAATCAGGACTTTTAGCGTGTATAGAGCCAGCATATCTCCACCAGACTCCATGTAAATAATCAGGACTTTTAGCGTGTATAGAGCCAGCATATCTCCACCAGACTCCATGTAAATAATCAGGACTTTTAGCGTGTATAGAGCCAGTATATCTCCACCAGACTCCATGTAAATAATCAGGACTTTTAGCGTGTATAGAGCCAGCATATCTCCACCAGACTCCATGTAAATAATCAGGACTTTTAGCGTGTATAGAGCCAGCATATCTCCACCAGACTCCATGTAAATAATCAGGACTTTTAGCGTGTATAGAGCCAGCATATCTCCACCAGACTCCATGTAAATAATCAGGACTTTTAGCGTGTATAGAGCCAGCATATCTCCACATGTAAATGGGTGAATTAAGGGTTTATTTCAACCAAACCAGAGTGGTGATTGTTGGAACAGTGGAAATATGAACCAAGACGGCTTTTGGTAGTTTAATTTAGTTTCTGTCCACTTTGAATGAAGTGTGTTTTAACGATGATAAAAGTCCTGATTATTTACATGGAGTCTGGTGGAGTTTGGTGATGGTGATTTCGGGGCTGTTTCATGTTAAACTAAAAGGATCTTACTCTTTAACTAAAAGACCTCTCTCTGTTGGGATCCATCCCATAATGTTGTCAGACTAAAAACATAAAAATGCTATGAAGACTTGTGAAAAAGCCCAGAATGGATTAGGGTAAATCCCAGCTGTGAGATGAACTTTACCTGATGATGGTGACAAACTGAGTCATGGTGAGTTCATGGGGCACCAGGAACTTTGTTTTATCCAGTGGAGGAAGATACTTCTCCCTCGCGTAGCGTTCAATTATAACCTGGGACAGTCGGTCATAGGTTAGGACAGAAAGACCACATTATAACCTGGGACAGTCGGTCATAGGTTAGGACAGAAAGACCACATTATAACCTGGGACAGTCGGTCACAGGTTAGGACAGAAAGACCACATTATAACCTGGGACAGTCGGTCACAGGTTAGGACAGAAAACAGTGTGTGTGTGTGTGTGTGTGTGTGTGTGTGTGTGTGTGTGTGTGTGTGTGTGTGTGTGTGAGATAACCTGGGACAATCCTGTAAACATTGGATAAATGGACAGAAAAACACATTTAACACCTAAGTTAGTTTAAAACAAAAAATATATATATATTTTGTTTTAAACTAACTTAGGTCAGATAGATAGATATATAGAGATATATATATATATAGAGATATATATAAGAATATATATATATATATATATTATTTTTATATATATATATATATATATATATATAGGTCCACACACACAAAAACACAGACATATAGGCCTACACACGCGCACACACTTTATCACATACATACCTTGACAACTAGCTGCTGCACGTTAACACACACACACACACACACACACACACACACACACACACACACACACACACACACACACACACACACACACACACACACACACACACACACACACACACACACACACACACACACACACACACACACACACACACACACACACTTCCGCAGCAACCTTACCGGGATCTTGTTGGGGAACTTGGACCGGATCCCCGCCACTTCTTGCTTCCTCGTAGCTGCACACAGAAACACAAAACCGTCAGCAGAGTCTCTCACAGTTTCCAAAACTACAACTCCCATCTGTGTCGCCGCGCTCGGGGCCATTTACCGAAACTCTTCCTCTGTTTGAAGGGCTTGCTCTGCACCTGGGTCTTATCAAACGGAGGCATGGTCCCGGTGCTGCTGTGGCACTGACTGAGTGTGTTACTGAGTGACTGAGTGTGTTACTGAGTGTGTGTGTGAGTGACTGAGTGTGTGTGTGACTGGCTGAGTGTGTGTGTGACTGGCTGAGAGTGTGTGTGACTGGCTGAGAGTGTGTGTGTGATAAGAGATGGAGCTGAACACGCGGTCTGAACTCGGAGCAGGGGTTAAATAGAGGCGGCGGCTGTGGCGCATCAGCTGATTAGCGCATGGCCGCAGACAGAGCGTGAATCACCGGCTGTTCAATCAAATGATAGAGACGCAGACTGGAGCTCAGACTGGCTGCAGAGACACAGAAGAGTGGGGTCAGGGGCAGAGACAGAGAAGGGGGGTCAGGGGCTGCAGAGACCCAGAGAGAGAGAGAGACAAGACTGTATGGCTGCAGCCTGGAGCGTCCCGTCTGTCCAACGGTATAGTTCAGAAGGTCAAAAATACAAAATCGACTTATTTTCCCGATGGAGTCACGGCTAAGTTTGTGACCACGTTTGTTGCAATCAATTGAAAAACGTTTAAACGTTTTAACTGTTAAAGTAACAATTTTAGCCATATGGCTATAGTTTGCTTCGCTTTGGCAGAGAGAGAGAGAGAGAGAGGATGGGCATGAAAGGGGAGAGAGAGAGAGAGAGAGAGAGAGAGAGAGAGATAGGTGAACCAGAGGGGGAGAGAGAGAGAGAGAGAGGATAGGTCTGGAACCCAGAGAGAGAGAGAGAGAGAGAGAGAGAGGGGATAGGGGTGCAGAGACCAGAGAGAGAGAGAGAGAGAGAGAGAGAGAGAGAGAGAGAGAGAGAGAGAGAGGGATCAGGGTGCAGAGACCCAGAGAGAGAGAGAGAGAGAGAGAGGGATAGGGGTGCAGAGACCAGAGAGAGAGAGAGAGAGAGAGAGAGAGGATCAGGGCCTGCAGAGACCCAGAGAGAGAGAGAGAGAGGGATCAGGGGTCTGCAGAGACCAGAGAGAGAGAGAGAGAGAGGATGAGGGCCTGCAGAGACCCAGAGAGAGAGAGAGAGAGAGAGAGAGAGAGAGAGAGGGATGAGGGCCTGCAGAGAGAGAGAGAGAGAGAGAGAGAGGGATCAGGGCCTGCAGAGATGGAGAGAGAGAGAGAGAGGGGACAGGCTGCAGAGACCGGAGAGAGAGAGAGAGAGAGGATGAGGCTGCAGAGACCGAGAGAGAGAGAGAGAGAGAGAGAGAGAGAGAGAGAGAGAGAGAGAGAGAGAGAGGATCAGGGGTGCAGAGACCCAGAGAGAGAGAGAGAGAGAGAGAGAGAGGGATCAGGGGCTGCAGAGACCCAGAGAGAGAGAGAGAGAGAGAGGGATCAGGGCCTGCAGAGACCCAGAGAGAGAGAGAGAGAGAGGGATCAGGGCTGCAGAGACCCGGGAGAGAGAGAGAGAGGGATCAGGGCTGCAGAGACCCAGAGAGAGAGAGAGAGAGAGAGAGGGATCAGGGCCTGCAGAGACCCAGAGAGAGAGAGAGAGAGAGGGATCAGGGCCTGCAGAGACCCAGAGAGAGAGAGAGAGAGAGAGAGAGAGAGAGAGAGAGAGAGAGAGAGAGAGAGAGAGAGATCAGGGGTGCAGAGAGAGAGAGAGAGAGAGAGAGAGAGAGAGAGAGAGAGAGAGAGAGAGAGAGAGAGAGAGGGATCAGGGCCTGCAGAGACCCAAAGAGAGAGAGAGAGAGAGAGGAGAGAGAGAGAGAGAGAGGAGAGAGAGAGAGATCAGGGGCTGCAGAGACCCAGAGAGAGAGAGAGAGAGAGAGAGAGAGAGAGAGAGAGAGAGAGAGAGAGAGAGAGAGAGATCAGGGGCTGCAGAGACCCAGAGAGAGAGATGCTCCATGTACAGCATATGCACTTCTTTTCACGACATTTGATAATATAATATATAATAAGTAATATAATCTAACAGTGTTTTTTTTTTTGGAGGCGTTTTTCACTGTTTTTTCATGTGAATAAGTTGTTGTTTTTTTACAGATTATTTTTGGGGGCCTTATATTTGTTGACATATTTCATATGTATTGTAAATATATTAGGTAAAGAGTAATACAAAAAAAATATATTTTCTTGTAAGTAAAATCCACTAAAATCTCCAATATTCACCAGTGCATCTAAAAACAATCCATTTGTAATTAAGTGCATCACGAACTTGAGTCTGATTCACAGAAAACGTAGGAGTTTTTTTCATTTTACTGCACGCTCTTCTCTGATTGGATAACTGTCTGTGCCATTCATTTGATCAGCCAGTGGCGCGAGAGAGTGTGCGGTAGTGGGCGGGGCTTGGCCGGGTTGATGTCAGTGTGTGCACAGTCTATGGTCAAGTGTATTTTCTGCTCGAGCCAATGTTGGATTATAAAAACATGCCTTCAAAATAAAGGTCTTTCTCAGAGAGATGAAGTCTTCACTGGCGGGAAAAACAGACGTTTCAACACTGAAATTATTAATCAGTCAAATATAATTTATATTATGGTTAATTACTTGTTATGTAATTACATATTTTTCAATCTAATTTCACGTCAATTACTTACTTACATTACAGTATTTTTTTTTGCACTATGGCCACCTCACTTTACTTAAATACTTT
>NW_024375695.1:0-2500 GCF_010015445.1 Perca fluviatilis
TGCAGGTGGGTGGTCAGATCCGACACCAGGCAGATCACAGGCAGGCGGTCAGACAGATCAACCAGGCAAGCAGGCAGGCAAGCAGGCAGGCAGGCAGGCAGGCAGGCTGACAGACAGACAGACAGGCAGGCAGGTGGGTGGGTCAGATCAGATAGGCAGGCAGGGTGTGAAAATGTGAAACGTCAAAACATCGATCAATCCCAACAGGCAGGCAGGTGGGCTGACAGACAGCCAGGCAGGCAAGCAGGCAGGCATGGTCAGACAGACAGGCAGGCAGGCAAGCAGGCAGGCAGGCATGGTCAGGACAGACAGACAGACAGCCAGGCAGGCAGGCAAGCAAGCAGGCAGGCAGGTAGGCAGGTGGGTGGCTAGACAGACAACCAGGCAGGTGGGTGGTCAGGATAGGATAACCAGGCAGGCAAGAGGCAGGCAGGCAGGCAGGTGGCAGGCGGTCAGACAGACAGACAGAGGCAAGAGGCAGGTGGACGGCTGACAGACAGGCAGGCAGCAGATGGCCAGACAGACAGGCAGGCAGGCAGGCAGGCAGGCAGGTGGGTGGGTGGCCACAGACAGGCAGGCAGGCACAGACAGGCACAGACAGACACAGACAGACAGACAGGAAGACAGGTGGAAAATGTGGAAAATAAATAAACACTGACCGACCCACACATTCCAACCAGGACATGACACATGACGCCAACTGACCGAACCTTTAAAGGACCGGACTGAGGACCCAGGAAGGCAGCACCATGGAGCATAGACGTGGATCCCAAGACACAACAACAAAGACATGCACAACCTGACCGGACTTGAAAACTGAAATGACACAGAGACAACACAAAGAAGGACACAGTGGAAGACCATGGAGGAAGGCCACACACAGAGAAGGAGCCCAGGAAGCCACACACGGTAGACTACAGAGAAAGGAGGACAGAACACTTAGCTAACGTGGTAGACCACAGGAGAAAGTGGAGAGACCCAAGGAGACCCAGAGGAAATATGGCACACAAGCACGTAGCATAACGACCACATGAGAAAGGAATGGAGCCGAGACCACAGATCCACAGAAGCACACAGAGGAAGGAGGGAGAGAAAGACACAGTGGACAACCAAGGAGAGACACAACTACAGTGGAGACCAAGGAAGAGGAAGCCACTGCACAGAAGTAACGGTAGACTACAGTGGAGGAGGAAAGGAGGGAAGGAAAAGAAGCCAGATGGAAGAAGTAACGGTAGACACAGAGAAAGGGACAGACGAAATGGAAAAGGAGTTTGTGGAGGGATGAAAGGAATGAAGGCATGTAGTGAATGGTAGACCATAGAGTGGAGGAGACGAAATGGAAGGAGGAAGAAGCCAGATGAATGGTAGTGAAGGACAGAGAAAGGAGACCCAGGAAAGCCCAGGAATATGGTGAAGGAAAGGAGGTGGAATGGAGAGCATGAAAATATGGACGGAATGAAATGAAAGAAGGAAAGAAAGAAAGTAATGAATGGAAAAGGAAGGAAAGGAAAAGAAGGAATAATGGAGACAGGGAACAAGAAACATGACACACAGAAGAGGGACGTGAACATAATGGAAGGGACATGCACATGGAAGGGAAAGGAAAGTGGGAAAATGAAAGAGAGAAGTAGTATGACAAGTAAGACAAAAATGAAGAAATAGGAAAGGGGGGGGGGAAGAATGAAGGAGAGAGGAAGGAAAGGAAAGGAGGAAGGGAAGAATAATAATGAGAATGGAAGGAGTTATAACATATACTATATATCACACATATATCACACATACATACACATATACATAACACACACACAGCAGGCTACACACACACACACACATACACACACACACACAGCAGGCTACACACACACACACATACAACACACACACACAGCAGGCACACACACACACACACACACACACATATAATATACACACATATGCACACACACTCATACACACACACATATGCATACACACACACGATACTCACACACACACAGATATATATGCATACACACATATGCACACACACGCACAGCACACACACACACGCTGCACACACACAGACACACACACACACACACACACACACAGCTCACACAGACACACACAACACACACATATGCACACACTCACACACAGCACACACACAGACACACACACACACACACATGTCACACACAGCACACACATACACACACATATGCACACACTACACACATGCACACACACAGACACACACACCCACACACACACACACCACACACACACACACATAGAAAACACACATATGCACACACTCACACACATGCACACACAACACACACACACACACACACACACAGCTACACACACACATAGGCACACACTCACACACACACACACACACACACACACAACATACAACACACAGACACACACACACACCACACAACACACACAAACACACACACCACACACACACAACACACAACAACACACACACACACAAAACACACACACA
>NW_024375695.1:7500-12235 GCF_010015445.1 Perca fluviatilis
ATTGTTATGTAACTTAATTGCTTGTGGTATATACAGTAAGTACTTGTAGCATGTACAGTAGTAGTTGTGGTAATGTACAGTAGTACTTGTACATGTACAGTAGTACTTGTAAGTATGTACAGTATATGCTTGTGGTATGTACAGTAGTACTTGTGGTATGCATCAGTAGTACTTGTAGTATGTACAGTAGTAGTTGTGGTATTACAGTAGTACTTGTAGCTTACAGTAATTGCTTAGTGGTATGTACAGTAGTACTTGTGGTAATGTACAGTGAGTACTTGTAGTCGTACAGTAGTACTTGTAGCATGTACAGTAGTAGCTTGTAGTATGTACAGTAGTAGTTGTGGTATGTACAGTGTAGCTGTGTATGTACAGTAAGTACTTGTGGTATGTACAGTAGTACTTGTAGTATGTACAGTAGTAGTTGTGGTATGTACAGTGTTTTTGTAGTAGCAGTATGTACAGTAGTACTTGTAGCATGTACAGTAGTACTTGTGGTATGTACAGTAGTACTTGTAGTATGTACAGTAGTACTTGTAGCATGTACAGTAGTACTTGTAGTATGTACAGTAGTACTTGTAGCATGTACAGTAGTACTTGTAGTATGTACAGTAGTACTTGTAGCATGTACAGTAGTACTTGTAGCATGTACAGTAGTAGTTGTGGTATGTACAGTAGTACTTGTAGCATGTACAGTAGTACTTGTAGCATGTACAGTAGTACTTGTAGTATGTACAGTAGTACTTGTAGCATGTACAGTAGTACTTGTAGTATGTACAGTAGTACTTGTAGCATGTACAGTAGTAGTTGTGGTATGTACAGTAGTACTTGTGGTATGTACAGTAGTACTTGTAGCATGTACAGTAGTAGTTGTGGTATGTACAGTAGTACTTGTGGTATGTACAGTAGTACTTGTAGTATGTACAGTAGTACTTGTAGCATGTACAGTAGTAGTTGTGGTATGTACAGTAGTACTTGTGGTATGTACAGTAGTACTTGTAGTATGTACAGTAGTACTTGTGGTATGTACAGTAGTACTTGTAGTATGTACAGTAGTACTTGTGGTATGTACAGTAGTACTTGTAGCATGTACAGTAGTACTTGTAGTATGTACAGTAGTAGTTGTGTTGTACAGTATTAGTAGCATGTACAGTAGTACTTGTAGTATGTACAGTAGTACTTAGCATGTACAGTAGTACTTGTAGTATGTACAGTAGTACTTGTAGCATGTACAGTAGTGCTTGTGAGTATATACAGTGAGTACTTGTAGTATGTACAGTAGTACTTATGTAGCATGTACTGTAGTAGTTGGTATGTACAGTAGTACTTGTAGCATGTACAGTAGTACTTGTAGTATGTACAGTAGTACTTGTAGCATGTACAGTAGTACTTGTAGTATGTACAGTAGCAGGGGGCCACACGCAGAATTCTGCAGATTTTCCTCCGATTATTTGGCAGAGTTGAAGCATAAACTCCAGGATGTAAACACATCCGAAGACTGCATCTCACTGTCTTTGTACTGTGTGTCTGTGTGTGTGTGTGTGTGTGTGTGTCTGTGTGTGTGTGTTGTGTGTGTCTGTGTGTGTGTGAGTGTGGCGCGGTGTGGGGGGGGTGTGTGTGTGTTGTGTGTGTGTTATTTGTGTGTGTGTGTGGTGTGTGTGTGTGTGTGTGTGTGTGTATTGTTATGTGTGTGTGTGTATCCGTTGATGTTTATGTGTGTGTGTATGTAGCGTGTTATGTATGTGTGTGTGTTGTGTATGTATGCAGTGGGGGTGTAGTATGTCATCCGTGTAGGCATGTGTTGTGTATGTGTACCTGTGTGTGTGGTCCTATGTGTTTTATGTTTTTAGTGTATGTGTGTGTGTTCAGTTATATGTGTGTGTTTGGTGTAAGTGTGTGGTCGTTTGTGTATGTGTGTGTAGTAATTGTATGTATGTATGTGATATGTGTGTATGTGTCTCCACTATGTGTATGTTAATTGTATCTTTTCGTGTGTTTGTTATGTATTTTGTTTTATTTATGTTTATGTTTTTTTTCATTTTATGTGTGCATTATATGTAGTATGTGTGTTTTGTTTTATGTGTAGTCTATGTGTGTTATGTGTTTGGTATATATGTGTAGTCTGTGTATGTTTTTGTTTGTGTTTTTTTAATAATATTGCTTTATGTTTGTATGCATTATATATTGTTTGTGTTCTTTATAGTTTAATATGTATGTATTTTTGATGTATGTGTATTATGTGTATATGTATTTATTTATTTTATTATTTTTTCATGTAATTTTATGTTTTTTGTATGTATTATATAATAATATTTATATAATATTTAATATATTATGTATGTATATATGTGTTTTGTGTGTGTATGTGTGTATTATTAATAATGTTTGTGTGTGTCAATGTAATGTTATGTGTGTTAGTTATGTATTATTATATTTGTTAATATTTAATAATATTTATGTATATTTTTTTAATAATAATAATAATATTTAATATGTATATATTAATATATATGTTTATATGTAATATATTGTTGTGTATTTTATTTAATGTATATTTAATATGTATGTATGTGTTATATGTTTATTTATTTGTTTTTATGTGTATTAATGTATTTATGTTTTTTAATATTTATATAATATGTGTTATATATGTGTATTTAATGTGTGTTATATATATTTTTAATATATTATGTTGTTTATGTTATATTTATATAATGTGTTATATTAATTATATATTAGTATGTTTAATATGTATGTGTATTGTATTGTTTAATGTATGTAATGTAATATGTATGTGTATGTATGTTGTATATGTGTAATGTGTTTATGTTGTGAATGTGTGTTTATTTATGTGTATGTGTAATATAATATTATAATGTGTGTATGTGTGTGTGTGTATATTATGTGTGTGTTTTGTGTATGTTTTATGTGTTTTTTTTGTATTATAATATAATGTGTGTGTGTATGTATATATTAATATAATATGTATATATATTTTTTGTATGTTTTTTGTATTAATTTGTGTAATAATAATATTTAATGTGTTGTGTGTTTAATATGTAATGTGTGTGTATGGTATATGTGTATGTTTAATATGTGTATGTGTATGTGTGTGTTTTTTTTAGTATTATGTGTGTGTGTTTTTGTGTATGTGTGTATTGTGTTTTTTGTGTTTTATGTATATATATAATATTATTATGTGTTGTGTATATTTATTATTATTTGTGTATGTATGTTGTATATAAGTAATATGTTATATGTGTGTATATTATATTTATGTATGTGTATGTATGTTTTGGGTTTTGTTTTTTTGTGTGTGTTTGTTGTTTTGTGTGTGTTGTGTGATTATGTTGTTTATGTATGTGTTGTGTGTGGATATTAGTATTGTGTTGTGTTGTTTTTAATGTGTATTTTGTGTGTGTTTGTTTTATGTATTGTGTGTGTTTTTAGTTTGTTGTGGTGTTTTTATTTTGTGTGTTTTTTTTTTTTGTTTTTGTTTATTGTTGTGTTGTGTATGTGTGTTGTTTTTTTGTTTTTTTTTTTTTTTTTTTGTTTGTATGTGTATTTTTTTTTGTTATATTAGTTGTGTTTTTTATTTTTTGTGTTTTTGATATGTGTGTTATATTTTTGTGTTTTGATGTGTGGGGTTTTGGGTGTTTATGTGTGGTGTAGGTATAATTGTGTGTGTGTATAATGAGGTTGTTTGGGGGGTGTGGGTGGTTAATGGGGGGGTGTAGTTTATATGTGTGTGTGTGGGGGTGGATGTATGGTGTGGTGTGTGTGTGTGTGTGTGTGTATATATATGTGTGTGTGTGTGTGTGTGTGTGTGTGTGTGTGATCCTCTGGTACTTGAACTATGTGACCTCTACTGACTCTGACTGGCACCTCTGAGGAGGAACTACATTCCTGCAGTGAGAGCAGAACAGCGTGGGAGGATGTGTCTGTTTCTCAGTCGTTGCAGAACTTTGATGTGTGGCTTGGTCCTCTTTTTTTGGCTAAAGTTGTATTTATTAAACTTCACAAACCATTAGGACATTTTCACAATTTCCTACACAGATTATTTATAAGTATACGCAAAGAGGAAAGTGTGAATGTCAGGATGTCAGTAAACAGTTTGAGCAGCTGTTCAGGATATCGGCCTGAGCTGCACACGAGGAAGCTTCCCTAGTCTGCTGTAAACACTCATTAAAAACATACTGCAGCATGCAGACAGTTGTAAACACTGGACATCCTTTAAATGTTTACAGGAACTTTTGAATCCAGTTCACAGACCTTTCACATCACCAGATAACTCTCTGAATGGACAGTTCACTGCTGCTATTTAAAGTGCTCATATTATGCTCATTTTCAGGTTCTGACAGTAGCTAGGTAAGGACTACTAGCCAGTCAGAAGCAGAGTATGAGGGCCCTGACAGTACCTAGGTAAGGACTACTAGCCAGTCAGAAGCAGAGTATGAGGGCCCTGACAGTACCTAGGTAAGGACTACTAGCCAGTCAGAAGCAGAGTATGAGGGTGTGCTGACAGTACCTAGGTAAGGACTACTAGCCAGTCAGAAGCAGAGTATGAGGGGCCCTGACAGTAGCTAGGTAGGGACTACTAGCCAGTCAAGAAGCAGAGTATGAGAGCGGTGCCCTGACAGAATACCTAGGTAAGGACTACTAGCCAGTCAGAAGCAGAGTATGAGAGCCTGAGCAGTAGTAAGGACTACTAAGCTAATACGTAATAACTTGCGGG
>NW_024375696.1:0-11841 GCF_010015445.1 Perca fluviatilis
GTGTATGCAAAAGAGTGAGTAAAATCTGTGTGTGTGTCTGTGTATGTGTGTGTGTGTGTAGTGTGTGGAGTGGGAGTGTGTGTGTGTCTGTGCAATGTGTGTGTACTGTGCATGTGAGTGAGTGAGTGTGTGTCTGTGCATGTGTGTGTGTGTGCATGTGAGTGAGTGAGTGTATCTGTGTGTGCATGTGTATGTGTGAGTGGAGTGTGTCTGTGTGTGTGTCTGTGCATGTGTGCGCGGTGTCTGTGCATGTGTGTGTGTGTGTCTGTGCATGTGTGTGTGTGTGTCTGTGCATGTGTGTGTGTGTATGTGTTAGTGAGTGTGTCCGTGTGTGTGCGTGTGTGTCTGTGCATGTGTGCGTGTGTGTCTGTGCATGTGTGTGTGTGTGTGTGGAGTGAGTGAGTGAGTGAGTGTGTGTATGTCTGTGTGTGTGTGTGTGTGGAGTTGTCGTGCATGTGTATTGAGTGTGTCTGTGTGTAATGCATGTGTCTGTGCAGTGTGTATGTGTGGGAGTGAGTGTGTCTGTGTGTGTGCAGTTGTGTGTGTATGTGTGAGTGAGTGTGTGTGTCTGTGCGTGTGTCTGTGTGTGTGTCTGTGCGTAAAAGCGTAGGTATGTCTGTGTGTGTGTCTGTGTGTGTGCGCAGTGTGTCTGTGTGTGTGCTGCAGTGTCTGTGCTGTAGGTGTGTGTGTGTATGTCTGTGTGTGTGTGTGTGTGTCTGTGTGTGTGTGTGTGTGTGTGTGTGTGTGAGAGTGTGTCTGTGTGGAGTGTGAATGTCTGTGTGTGTGTGTGTGTGTGTGTGTGAGGTGTGTGTGTGTGTGTGTGTGTGTGTATGTGTGTGTACTGTCTGAAAGTTCTTCAGAAACCAACAGAAGGAGAATGTTTGATCGGTCGTCTCTGTCGCTGCCAGCCGATTGTCACGGCTCTAACAAAAGGCCCCCGATACACATCTGTGTGCACAGGGAGGGCTGCTGATAACAGGACTACTTTTCATCTTAATGTACTGCTGATATCACTGGGGAAAAAAACCCAACATGTTAATGAATAACTCTGCAGCCGAAACAACATTCAGTGAAGATAATTCTGAGAAATAATCAGGACTAGGCTGAAGCTACGTTTTCAGTTTTAGCTACTAAACTAAATCTTTGTCCACATTAACACGTCTGACATCACTTATCACATATCACATGACCATTCAAAACAGAATTATACTAAAAACAGGGTTCATACGCATTTTAATCAATACTTTTTCATGACATTTTGGCAAATTTCCATGACTATGTGTTCCTGAAAATGTCAGTCGACATTCTACAATAAGAATAATAATCTGAGTTAAAGTTTCCCCTCAGAGGTTTAACTACAGTACAGGCCAAAAGTTTGGACACACCTTCTCATTCAATGTGTTTCCTTTTATTTTCATGACTATTTACATTGTAGATTCTCACTGAAGGCATCAAAACTATGAATGAACACATATGGAATTATGTACTTAACAAAAAAGTGTGAAATAACTGAAAACATGTCTTATATTTTAGATTCCTCAAAGTAGCCACCCTTTGCTTTTTTTGATAACTCTGCAAACCCTTGGTGTTCTCTCAATGAGCTTCATGAGGTAGTCACCTGAAATGGTTTTACCTTCACAGGTGTGCTTTGTCAGGGTTCATTAGTGGAAGTTTTTCCCTTATTAATAAAAAAAAAGCAAAGCTCTCGGTCTACCGGTCAGTTTTCGTTCCTACCATCACCTATGGCCATGAAGGCTGGGTCATGACTGAAAGAACCAGATCCAGGGTTACAAGAGGCCGAAATGGTCTTCCTCAGGAGGGGGGCTGGGGTCTCCCTTAGAGATAGGGTGGGGGGCTCGGTCAACCGTGAGGAGCTCGGAGTAGAGCCGCTGCTCCAGCCAGTTGAGGTGGTTTGGGCGACTGGTAAGGATGCCACCCATTGTGAAATGTAATTACATGGAAATGCATGAATTATATCGGTTTATTAAAATATATGCACGGAGTTTGGCGTTCGACTGGTCGGACTGTTTTCACAAGATGGCAACACTGTCTTGAGGAACCGAAGTCTTTCACAAACCGAGTGGAAACACTGCCCTCACCTTTGGTCATCAAGGCATTAAAAGCTAAGCAATGTGAAAAAATGATGTATAGACTGAGAGCTGTGTGTATCTGGGACCAGGGTTCAAAATAAAAAAGGGGGGAGAGTGAACTGTTTGCCATCAGAGAATTGCCCGTAGTGAATGTCCATTACTTGGCAACAGGTTTGTGGTTATGTCAATAGACCATAATATTAGTCCGATAAAATTTTTATTTTTTTAGAAATGAGAAACACATTCCAGCTTAGCGAGTTCGGAAGGGCCTTAAAGCAAACCAGTATATTGAGGGTTACCTTCGTCGGGACGTAGACGTCGGAGACAGAAACACGGAGAAGACTTTACACTTTGTCTCCGAGACAGAAAAACAGAAAATATCTGACGGAGATTCTGCAGAGAGCAACAAACAAACACACAGATATATACAGGACATATTCAAATATTAAAATGACAAATAAAACTACAAAAAGATGGACATATAAAACTACAAAAAGGACAAATAAAACTACAAAAAGATGGACATATAAAACTACAAAAAGGACAAATAAAACTACAAAAAGATGGACATAAAACTACAAAAAGATGGACATATAAAACTACAAAAAGGACAAATAAAACTACAAAAAGATGGACCTATAAAACTACAAAAATGACAAATAAAACTACAAAAAGATGGACATAAAACTACAAAAAGGACAAATAAAACTACAAAAAGATGGACCTAAAAATACAAAAAGGACAAAACTACAAAAATATGGACAAAAATATGGACAAAAATATGGACAAAAATACAAAAAGGACATATAAAACTACAAAAATGACATAAAAAGGACATCAAACTACAAAAAAAAGGACATATACAACTACAAAAAGCCACCGCTAGCGTTAGCTGGTAACTTTAAGGGAGCGTCTGCAGATGAATGTGTCCAGTAACCAGAGGTCTGTTTATCCACCGGTGAAACTCCCGTTGGATTACTCGCTTCAGAAGGACCGAGAATTAGAAACTTTCCCTCTTTAGCGTTTAGCTTAGCACGGCGCCGTAACACCAATCGACCCCACTGGCTCTAGCCGGTTGCTGCTTCCCCTTTGGTGCTGGAGGGAGCTCACCCATTGGTTGTTGACAACGTTAAGTGATTTACCCTCCACTACCACTACTACTGTCTATGGAGCTAGCTGACATGATCGACCATCTGAGCTACTGAGCATGTGCGAGTGCAATCAAAGATAGTACAGAAGAAGAAGAAAAGAGGTCTCACTCTGTAGCTAAAACAGAAACCTGAACACAGGGTGAAAAGAGGAGCTGCAGCAATGTGCAGTACAACTAAAATATGGTGTTTTTTTTTTAAATTAAACCATGCAAACCTATTCTGGTACAACCTTAAAATACAATTATGAACCTGAAAATGAGCATAAATATGGGAGCTTTACATTTTTAACAAATTTTCTGCAGCTCCGACTCTCTCTCTCCCTCCCTCTCTCTTGTCCTCCCTCCCTCCCTCCCTCCCTCCCTCTCCCTCTCTCTTGTCCTCCCTCCTCCCTCCTCTCCCTCCCTCCCTCTCCCTCTCTCTCTCGTGACCCGGTGACCGCTGCCGGCTTGGCGCTGGCCTCCGAAGGTCCAACTAACTACCAAATTATTTGTCCAGGGATGTTCTGCAAATTACAGCCGCTGATAACGGCATGCGAATTTCAGTGGGATGGAGAGGTGTGTTGTGTGTGTGTGTGTGTGTGTGTGTGTGAGACAGGGAGAGAGTGAATTAGTGCTGATGCGAGGCCAGTGTCCGTCACTTTTCATTTGCCTGGGGGGACAAAGAGGTCCGACCTGTGACCCACTTTTCACACATCTCTGGCTGAGGAGGCCGAAAACACACACACACACACACACACACACACACACACACACACACACACACACACACACACACACACACACACACACACACACACACACACACACACACACACACACACACACGTATATGAATTACAAGTACACAACAAGTAAATGAGGGGGAGCGTAGTGGGATGTGAGACAGGAAAAGTGTGTGAAGCAGTGCCAAGTTAGTGAATGCCTAGCATCCACTAGAAGACTGGGAAAAAAAGACTAAACTAGGGCTGGAGGATTAAAGGTGCAGTATGTAAGTCTTATAAAACTAACTCTCTGTCATATTTGCTGAAACTGACCCTATGTTCCAGTAGAACTACATGAATTATGTAAAATGAAAATAAAAACAGCTCCTCTGGCTCCTCCTACAGCTTGTACTGCGATTGGCAAAATTCCACCGCTGCCGGTTGATTTTCTCCAATCAGGGCCACAGGGGGCGGGGTCTATCTGCCTGTCAATCACTGCTCAGGCACGCACACGCAAATATAGCGTTCTCCCCTCCCACTTCCCCGCGCACGAGCTGCAGAAAGGTTTCCCCAAACTCAGGTGAATATTGGAGAGGCTTTTCAGAGGTGGCGTGGCTGCAGGATTTTAAAGTGCCCATATTATGAAAAAAATCACTTTTTCTGGTGATTTGGGGTGTTATTTTGTGTCTCTGGTGCTTCCACACACATACACACTTTGAAAAAATATTTATATATATATATATACACATATATATATACACACACACACACACATATATATATATATATATAATACATATATATATATATATATATATACATATACATACATACATATACATACATATATATACATACATATACATACATATATACATACATATACATACATATATATATACATACATACATATATATACATACATATACATACATATATATATACACATACATATATATACATACATATATATATATAATACATACATATATATATACATATATATATATATATATATATATACATATATATATACACATATATATATATATATATACATACATATATACATATACACATATATATATATATATACACATATATACATATATAATATACATACACACATATATATATACATATACATATACATATATACAACAAACATATATACATATATATAACAATATATATAATATATCATATATATATATACATACACATATATATATACATATATATACATATACATATATATACATACATACATACATACACACAACATACATACATACATACATATATACATACACACACACACAAATATATATATATACAATATATACATATATAATATATATACATACTATATGTACTACATGTACATATTTCTGCTAGACATTTTTTAATTAAACTTTAATATTAATTTATACAATTGCAAATGTGATTTTAGTAAAGGAGGTACACAGTCATAGACATAAATGGTACTAATAATTGGCTTAATTTCTTCGTGTTTCGGTTTGGTTTGGTCTTGGTTTCCTCTTTTTCGTTCGGTTTGAAAATAGTGATACTGTTACCATAAAGCCCAAAGTTCAACTTTCTGATTGACGCTCTGGTCGCTCAAAAACGCTCAAAAAGGGGAAAATGAACGACTTCCTGTAACTTTAGAAGCTCAAGTCGGTGGCGGTGTGTACGTACGGTAACTCTAACCCAAATTTCACACAGATTATGACATCAGATCGCCCACACAGCGCATATACAACAGCTTAACTTCAAAAACAGGTTAAGATAGTCCCTTTTTTTCCTATCATAGGTGCACATTTTCTAAGCCCCCCCGAGTACAGATAAGGAATGTGCATGAGAGGAAAAAGCGAGGTAGATAATGTGCGTGTGCAGGGGCGGTAAGTGAAGGAGTGTGTGTGTGTGTGTGTGTGTGTGTTGTGAGTGTGTGTTGTGAGTGTGTGTGTGTGTGTGTGTGTGTTGTGTGTGTGTGTTGTGAGTGTGTGTGTGTGTGTTGTGATTGTGTGTGTGTGTGTGTTGTGAGTGTGTGTCGGCGTCGTCTTGTCGATAACAGAAAAGTGGAAAAGTTTTCACCTCGCTGCCACAACAAAAGCTGAAGTTTGTTTGCGGCTCCTTGCTCCATTTCGAGGCCGACAACAACAGCAGCAGCTTGACGGGGAGATAAGGCACACAAAGACACATTCAGACGGAGGGAGGGAGGGAGGGAGGGAGGGAGGGAGGGAGAGAGGGAGGGAGGGAGAGAGGGCAAGACGAGGCAGGTTCAGGAAGGACAGGCCCTGAGACAGGAAGCTCACACACACACACACACAGACAGATACACACACAGACAGACACACACACACAGAGACACAGGAGTAATAAAACATGTAACACACACACATGCGCACACACACACAGACTGATTTTATTCTACTGTATTGTATTTTATTTTAATTTGAGAATGTTTTTATGGTACATATGGTTTGTGTTGTGAAGCAACGGATGTGGCACTGGGTCCAAGACAAGGTTCCCCTCGGGGACAATAAAGTGTAATCAATCTATCCATCCATCCATCCATCCATCCATCCATCCATCCATCCATCCATCCATCCATCTATCTATCTATCTATCTATCTATCCATCCATCTATCTATCCATCTATCCATCTATCTATCCATCCATCTATCTATCTATCCATCCATCTATCTATCCATCCATCCATCTATCTATCCATCCATCTATCTATCCATCCATCCATCTATCTATCTATCTATCCATCCATCCATCTATCTATCCATCCATCCATCTATCTATCCATCCATCTATCTATCCATCCATCTATCTATCTATCCATCCATCCATCTATCTATCCATCCATCCATCTATCTATCCATCCATCCATCTATCTATCTATCTATCTATCTATCTATCCATCCATCCATCTATCTATCTATCCATCCATCTATCTATCCATCCATCCATCTATCTATCCATCCATCTATCTATCCATCCATCTATCTATCTATCTATCTATCCATCCATCTATCTATCTATCTATCCATCTATCCCTTCCTTCCTTCCTCGGCTGCTTAAACCTCCGTTTGTCTCAGTTTAAGTGCAAACTTAAGTTTTCCCAAATCTCCACTCTGGCGCTCTGGAAAGACTCGTTTTCAGAGGCGAACTCTCCCTCTGCGTGCAAACGGAGGGAAATGTCGCGTTGTCTTCTCGCTGACTGTGCAACTTTCTATTTGTGGTGGTGATGGAGCAGTGGATATGACACGTGCCTTTGTCCCCTGCCTATCCTCTTTTCCTTTCCTTGTTCCCTGTCTCTCGTCTCCTTTCCTTGTTCCCTGCCTATCCTCTCTTTTCTTTTCCCAAAGACAAATACAGCAAATGTAAATAAACCTAAAACATGTGCAAGTTTGTTTTTAAGTAGGTCAGACACTTGTGTTACTTATGTAAGAGTTTAAAACATGTGTTATCCTGCCCTGTCCTTTCTTTCCCTGTCTGTCTGTCCTGGTCTCTCCTGTCTCTGTCCTCCTCCTCCTCCTCCTCCTCCTCAGCTAACGGGAGGTTAACGTAGCGTAGCTTTGGCTACCTGGACGTGACATCAGAGTCTTGAAGAGAACGGGAATGAAAGGAGGTATTGTTAGCGGTCCCACCTGTACAGAATGAACTGCCCTTATAGGGAACCACTGAGCCATAGCCCCCCCCCCCCCACCCCCTCGGGGGAAGGAATTCAAGCTCGCACCACCTCCGGGGATGCTGGGACAGAAACCCAAGCAGTGAGTTAAAGAGTTGTAGAAGAAAGAGAGCTCTTTAGGGGGCTTCTGGGTAGAATAACTTTAATTTGGGTGCAGAGGGGAGCCGGCAATAAAAACTATTATGTAAAATGATATTTTGCTGCCATGAAGGCGCGTGTGAAGACTCTGAGGTCACTGTGACCACTTTTATTATTACTACGGTTAGGGTTGTTTTTGCCACTTTAATGCAGACTAGAGGTGTTGAAATTAATCAAATAATCGATGCATGGAATCGTGGACGATGCTGCATCGATAATCGGCCGGCTCATAATCGATTATTTCTGTTTATAATGTAATGTAGGCCTAACAACATTTCTGTTTACATATTCTGGGATGTTTTGCACATTCAGGAGGTGCCATGTGCTCAGTGCTGTATAGTTTTATTTATCCGAGTTATTTAGTATCAGAGCTCTGCAGAATGTTTGGTTTTTGAAGCTTGAAAAGCTATGAATTAAATATCCTACATGGCTTTGATAGAAAAAGCAAGCCAGGCAGGTAATCACATACAGGAAGACCACAGTGCATCCCCAGGTTTATAATGATTTTACACACACACACGAACACACACACACACACACACACACACACACACACACACACACACACACACACGAACACACACACACACACACACACACACACACACAACTCAAGACAATGCTTGTGATTGGACAATTGCAGCTGGTACCAGTGAGCTAACATTACCCTGTGTCTTTAGCTGCATGCGTCCAGCCAGTAAGCTAACGTTACCCTGTGTCTTTAGCTGCATGCGTCCAGCCAGTAAGCTAACGTTACCCTGTGTCTTTAGCTGCATGCGTCTAGCCAGTAAGCTAACATTATCTTGTGTCTTTAGCTGCATACTACCAGCCAGTAAAGCTAATGTTACCCTGTGTCTTTAGCTGCATGCGTCCAGCCAGTGTGCTAACGTTACCCTGTGTCTTTAGCTGCATGCGTCCAGCCAGTGTGCTAACGTTACCCTGTGTCTTTAGCTGCATGCTACCAGCCAGTAAGCCAACGTTACCCTGTGTCTTTAGCTGCATGCTACCAGCCAGTAAGCTAACGTTACCCAGTGTCTTTAGCTGCATGCGTCCAGCCAGTAAGCTAACGTTACCCTGTGTCTTTAGCTGTATGCTACCAGCCAGTAAGCTAACGTTACCCTGTGTCTTTAGCTGCATGCGTCTAACCAGTGAGCTAACGTTACCCTGTGTCTTTAGCTGAATGCGTCTAGCTAGTGAGCCAACGTTACCTTGTGTCTTTAGCTGCATGCTACCAGCCAGTGAGCCAACGTTACCCTGTGTCTTTAGCTGCATGCGTCCAGCCAGTGAGCTAACGTTACCCTGTGTCTTTAGCTGCATGCTACCAGCCAGTGAGCCAACGTTACCCTGTGTCTTTAGCTGCATGCGTCCAGCCAGTGAGCTAACGTTACCCTGTGTCTTTAGCTGCATGCTACCAGCCAGTAAGCTAACGTTACCCTGTGTCTTTAGCTGCATGCGTCCAGCCAGTGAGCCAACGTTACCCTGTGTCTTTAGCTGCATGCTACCAGCCAGTGAGCCAACGTTACCCTGTGTCTTTAGCTGCATGCGTCCAGCCAGTGAGCTAACGTTACCCTGTGTCTTTAGCTGCTTGCGTCCAGCCAGTGAGCTAACGTTACCCTGTGTCTTTAGCTGTATGCTACCAGCCAGTAAGCTAACGTTACCCTGTGTCTTTAGCTGCATGCGTCTAACCAGTGAGCTAACGTTACCCTGTGTCTTTAGCTGCATGCTACCAGCCAGTGAGCCAACGTTACCCTGTGTCTTTAGCTGCATGCGTCTAACCAGTGAGCCAACGTTACCCTGTGTCTTTAGCTGCTTGCGTCCAGCCAGTGAGCTAACGTTACCCTGTGTCTTTAGCTGTATGCTACCAGCCAGTAAGCTAACGTTACCCTGTGTCTTTAGCTGAATGCGTCTAGCTAGTGAGCCAACGTTACCCTGTGTCTTTAGCTGCATGCTACCAGCCAGTGAGCCAACGTTACCCTGTGTCTTTAGCTGCATGCGTCCAGCCAGTGAGCTAACGTTACCCTGTGTCTTTAGCTGCATGCTACCAGCCAGTGAGCTAACGTTACCCTGTGTCTTTAGCTGAATGCGTCTAGCTAGTGAGCCAACGTTACCCTGTGTCTTTAGCTGCATGCGTCCAGCCAGTGAGCTAACGTTACCCTGTGTCTTTAGCTGCATGCTACCAGCCAGTGAGCTAACGTTACCCTGTGTCTTCAGCTGTATGCTACCAGCTGGTGTTTGGATGTCTTTAAAATTTGTTATTGCGAAGTGTTTTTTTGAAAATAGAGAGAACAAAGTATTACTCAAACCTACGACCCAAATCAAGTCTTTCCAAATGTAAAGGTAGCAGTAGTCTCAAGTGGACTTCTTTAGCAAATGTTGACTCAGTTTGAGTGTTATTTATGTATTATCTTACTCTAGCTTTTTTCAATGTTTTAGACACAGATATGGGAATAATAATTATCGAAATGATGCAAAATTGCCTATTTTCTTTATTTAAAAAAAACTTCACATTTTCTGGAGGGAGGACTTCTAAACCCCTCTACCAAATACACACACTTACAACCACAACCTAGAGAAAACACTGCTAATGGTTCGCAAATGTTTTAACAAAATCCAAACTTTTGGAGAGGCTGTGTGTTTGTTGGTGGGGGAAAAAAAAGGTTTTACAATATCTAAACATTGGACTGCTTGTTTTGGAAAGTTCTGCAGCTCTGAAGCACTTCCAGCTCCTCTCCGTGTGCACACATGATTTAGTGACTTTACAGCTCCTCAACGAGAAGTTAAAATGCTGGAAAGTCACACTGGACTTTGGTAGGGAGGCACTTACCCTTGTGTTGTCTTCCCAATCGACCTGCAACTTTTTGTTTTTCTGAGTCAAAATTTTATATGAAAAACCTTTATAATCAACGTTTTGGTCGTCTTTTTCGACAATTTTGTGGCTTCCCCCGAATTTTTTGTCACTTTTTTCAACATTTGTCGACTTTTTCCTGAGCCTTTTGAAGTTTTTGTGGGGTTTTTTCCCCCACATTGTTAAAGCTTTTTGTCGCTTTTTTGGGCCATTTTTGTCACTTTTTTAACATTTGGGTCACTTTTTTCGGACATGTTTGTCACTTTTGTCACTTTTTTAACATTTGTGTCACTTTAACATTTGTGTCACTTTTTTAACATTTGGGTCACTTTCTTCGGACATTTTTGTCACTTTTTTAACATTTGTTTCACTTTTTTAACATTTGTGTCACTTTTTTAACATTTGGGTCACTTTCTTCGGACATTTTTGTCACTTTTTTAACATTTGTTTCACTTTTTTAACATTTGTGTCACTTTTTTAACATTTGGGTCACTTTCTTCGGACATTTTTGTCACTTTTGTCACTTTTTTGGGACATTTTTGTCACTTTTTTGGGACATTTTTGTCACTTTTTTGGGACATTTGTGTCACTTTTTTAACATTTGGGTCATTTTTTTAACATTTGGGTCACTTTTTTAACATTTGGGTCACTTTTTTAACATTTGGGTCACTTTTTTCGGACATTTTTGTCACTTTTGTCACTTTCTTTGGACATTTTTGTCACTTTTTTAACATTTGTGTCACTTTAACATTTGTGTCACTTTTTTAACATTTGTGTCACTTTTTTAACATTTGGGTCACTTTCTTCGGACATTTTTGTCACTTTTTTGGGACATTTTTGTCACTTTCTTCGGACATTTTTGTCAATTTTTTGACATTTGTAACTTTTTTCAAAGTTTTTTTTAATCAATTCTTATTCCTTCAATTTGTTTGAAAGAAAACCCAAATTTCTGATATAGAAACTTTGTGAAAATGGGTGAAATGTGACCCGAGGACACCAGGAGACATTAATAATCCAGCTCCCTGCCTCCTCCTACACTTCTCTGGACGGTCTGCAGCGCTGAGGCGCCCCAGACGTCAATAATCGAGCCTTAATGCGTCTCCACTTCCTGCTCTGGGAGAATGGCAGCAGACCAAATAAACGACACGGAGGCTTGATTGGGAGACCGACAGCTCCTGAGCTCTACAAATAAATGGTGAGAATATTTAGACAT
>NW_024375697.1:0-11744 GCF_010015445.1 Perca fluviatilis
CCCGCCACGTATCGGCTGGTAGTAATCTTTAATGCCCCAAGTAGGCTTGTCCTGCAGTCAGCAGCCTGTTTCCAGGTGAATTGATTTATTTCTCATTATTAATGAACTTTGCAGCAGCTCCACTTGTCAGGCGCTTGGCCCGCTGAGGTCAATACCCACCAGAGGAACCCTGATGTTAGTGGCTCCCACCTATCCAATTATATCAGGACTAATGTATGATCTGCGCCTCATCTGCACAAGCCCTGTTCCATCGGTGCGACGTCGGCTGACATTCTTCATAAATATTTCAGCAGAGGTAGTCTAATGTAAACCAGCAGCTTAATGCGCGGCTACAGAGTTTAATCTGAGACCATGAGCTTCAAATTAATAATTGAGATGTTAAGTGAATTCACATACTAATAATAATAATAACACACACAAAACAACATATATCACATATCACACACACACATAAACATCACAATATCAACACCAGAGATAGTTAACAGGTCAACCATCCACAAACTGATTACCAGTAATACCAATACCACATATTAGGGGGGTGGTGTGGGGTGGGTGCTGGTGTGGTGGGGGTAGGTGTGTGTGGGGGAGTGTGTAAGGGGGGGGCGTGGGGTTTTTAGGTTTGTGGTAACTGTGTACAAGGGGGGGGTGGGTGGGGTGGGGTGTAGGAGGTGTGGTAGGTATATAGATAAAGGTTGTGGTGAATAGTATAGGTATAAGTAAGTAAGGGGGTAAGGGAACATTAAGTGATTAAACTGTTGGCCAGCTCTTCGGCGAGGAATGGATGGGGAGAGATTTAGTGCGTGGGAGAGGTGAGGGGTAGTGAGTCAATAATAAAGTTAGGACGATGAAAGTTAATGAAGTGAAGACTTGGAAAGTCATTAGCATCAGGGCTCAGGAAACACTCTGCACATAACAATCAGACCTCACAGCAACATTTAACTCCAACCTCAACTGAAAGTGCCCATATTATGAATATAAAAAGCACTTTTTCTAGTGATTTGGGGAGTTATTTTGTGTCTCTGGTGCTTCCACACACACACAGACTTTGATAAACCCATCCATGAAGTCTGAGTGAGATTGGGAATGTCCTTAGTCTCCGGTGGCTGGTTTAACATTCGGCACGGCTTCTACGTCAACCAGTCGAAACCAGGGGTGGGGCTAACCGCTAGCATGCTAGCTCGCTCTGAATGGCAAAGGTGCCTTACAACACACACTAGTTCACCATAATCTCCAAAAGAACTACTTCCATGTCCCTGTTCTGGCAGGATTCAACGCTAAGTTGGAAATGTGCTCTCATTTAGAAGAAGTCTCCCGGCTAATCCTGCCTTGTAACTGAATGAAGTTAGAGAAACAGCTAGCTAGCTCATGTAGTCCTTACCTAGCTACTGAGCATGTAGTCCTTACCTAGCTACTGAGCTTGTAGTCTTACCTAGCTACTGAGCATGTAGTCTTACCTAGCTACTGAGCATGTAGTCTTTACCTAGCTACTGAGCGTCGTATTTACTGGCTGTAGTCCTTACCTAGCTACTGAGCATGTAGTCTTACCTAGCTACTGAGCATGTAGTCCTTACCTAGCTACTGAGCATGTAGTCTTACCTAGCTACTGAGCATGTAGTCCTTACCTAGCTACTGAGCATGTAGTCTTACCTAGCTACTGAGCATGTAGTCTTACCTAGCTACTGAGCATGTAGTCCTTACCTAGCTACTGAGCATGTAGTCTTACCTAGCTACTGAGCATGTAGTCCTTACCTAGCTACTGAGCATGTAGTCCTTACCTAGCTACTGAGCATGTAGTCCTTACCTAGCTACTGAGCATGTAGTCTTACCTAGCTACTGAGCATGTAGTCCTTACCTAGCTACTGAGCATGTAGTCCTTACCTAGCTACTGAGCATGTAGTCCTTACCTAGCTACTGAGCATGTAGTCCTTACCTAGCTACTGAGCATGTAGTCTTACCTAGCTACTGAGCATGTAGTCCTTACCTAGCTACTGAGCATGTAGTCCTTACCTAGCTACTGAGCATGTAGTCCTTACCTAGCTACTGAGCATGTAGTCCTTACCTAGTTACTGAGCATGTGGTCTTACCTAGCTACTGATCATGTAGTCCTTACCTAGCTACTGAGCATGTAGTCTTACCTAGCTACTGAGCATGTAGTCCTTACCTAGCTACTGAGCATGTAGTCCTTACCTAGCTACTGAGCATGTAGTCTTACCTAGCTACTGAGCATGTAGTCTTACCTAGCTACTGAGCATGTAGTCTTACCTAGCTACTGAGCATGTAGTCTTACCTAGCTAGTGAGCATGTAGTCTTACCTAGCTACTGAACATGTAGTCCTTACCTAGCTACTGATCATGTAGTCCTTACCTAGCTACTGAGCATGTAGTCTTACCTAGCTACTGAGCATGTAGTCTTACCTAGCTACTGAGCATGTAGTCCTTACCTAGCTACTGAGCATGTAGTCTTACCTAGCTACTGAGCATGTAGTCCTTACCTAGCTACTGAGCATGTAGTCCTTACCTAGCTACTGAGCATGTGCGACTGACAACAAAGATGTGCCAGCAGTGAGATGTCTCACTCTGTAGCTAAAACAGAGACCTGAACACAGGGTGAAAAGAGGAGCTGCAGCAATGTGCAGTACAACTAAAATATGGTGAAAAGTAAACCATGTAAACCTATTCTGGTACAACCTCCATCAGTCCAATACAACGGAGGGCAGTAAAGATGAGGTCATGAGGTCATGAGGTAAACCAGCTATTGATGATGGCAGTTTTGATTGTTTTTGTTTTTGTTTACATCACACATGTCGAACTCAAGGCCCGGGGGCCAAATCCGGCCCCTTGCAAATTTTGACCAGGCCCGCATTTCAATTCAGGTTCACAGCTAATTCTGGCCCATTCTGTGATTATGCAACACTGCCGTGCAGAATTTAACAGATTTTTCCGAGACGTCAGGCCCGAGAAGTCAGGCCCTGGCCCAAGAAGTCAGGCCTGAGAAGTCAGGCCCGAGAAGTCAGGCCCGAGAAGTCAGGCCCGAGAAGTCAGGCCCTGGCCCGAGAAGTCAGGCCCTGGCCCGAGAAGTCAGGCCCGAGAAGTCAGGCCCTGGCCCGAGAAGTCAGGCCCTGGCCCGAGAAGTCAGGCCCGAGAAGTCTGGCCCAAGAAGTCAGGCCCGAGAAGTCAGGCCCTGGCCCAAGAAGTCAGGCCTGAGAAGTCAGGCCTGAGAAGTCAGGCCCGAGAAGTCAGGCCCGAGAAGTCAGGGCCCGAGAAGTCAGGCCCTGGCCCGAGAAGTCAGGCCCGAGAAGTCAGGCCCTGGCCCGAGAAGTCTGGCCCAAGAAGTCTGGCCCAAGAAGTCAGGCCCGAGAAGTCAGGCCCGAGAAGTCAGGCCCTGGCCCGAGAAGTCAGGCCCGAGAAGTCTGGCCCGAGAAGTCAGGCCCGAGAAGTCAGGCCCTGGCCCGAGAAGTCAGGCCAGAGAAGTCTGGCCCAAGAAGTCTGGCCCAAGAAGTCAGGCCCGAGAAGTCAGGCCCGAGAAGTCAGGCCCGAGAAGTCAGGCCCGAGAAGTCTGGCCCAGGCCCGAGAAGTCAGGCCCAAGAAGTCAGGCCCGAGAAGTCTGGCCCAAGAAGTCAGGCCCGAGAAGTCTGGCCCAAGAAGTCAGGCCCGAGAAGTCAGGCCCAAGAAGTCTGGCCCAAGAAGTCAGGCCCAAGAAGTCTGACCCAAGAAGTCAGGCCCGAGAAGTCAGGCGCGGCGAAGTCTGGCCTGAGAAGTGAGGCCGCGGAAGTCAGGCCCTGGCCCGAGAAGTCAGGCCCGAGAAGTCTGGCCCAAGAAGTCTGGCCCAAGAAGTCTGGCCCAAGAAGTCAGGCCCGAGAAGTCAGGCCCGAGAAGTCAGGCCCGAGAAGTCAGGCCCGAGAAGTCTGGCCCAGGCCCGAGAAGTCAGGCCCAAGAAGTCAGGCCCGAGAAGTCTGGCCCAAGAAGTCAGGCCCGAGAAGTCTGGCCCAAGAAGTCAGGCCCGAGAAGTCAGGCCCAAGAAGTCTGGCCCAAGAAGTCAGGCCCAAGAAGTCTGACCCAAGAAGTCAGGCCCGAGAAGTCAGGCCCAAGAAGTCAGGCCCGAGAAGTCAGGCCCGAGAAGTCAGGCCCTGGCCCGAGCCCGGCCCTGTACAGCTTATCAGAATTTTTGTCCCGAGCCCGACTGTAGCCCGTGTTTTCTTTCTCCTCCCGATACACACCCTACAGCCCAGAGTTCAGTTCTGTTTATAATGGCCTAAGTACTTTACGCTTAGTACTTTAAGTACATCTCGCTTCGTTTCTTCATTAACTTAAAGTAGAAAAAATGTGTTGGAAATTTTTTTTTTGGTTTCTTAAAATAATGTTTAGATTTTTTAAAGTGACGACAGCGGCTGACAGAGAGTAGTTTGTTTGTTTGATCAATTAAGCCTCTTAAATCAACACTTACAGTAAGATCCATGGCTATAAAACACTTTGGGCATATCAAAATGTTAGTTTAAACGTTTTTTTAGCAGAAAAAAGTCCAGAAATTTGACATCACACATGTGTAATTTGTCTTTGTGTCAGTGGGATAAGTTATAAAATCTCTTTGTATCTAGTATATATATATATATATATATATATATATATATATATATATATATATATATATATATATATATATATTTATATATTACATACCATTTAGTTTATTTAATTAATTAAAACATAAAACATGAAGGAGGAGCTGATGAAGGCCCGATACCCGGCTCCTGTGTGAAACATCAGGAAGCTGTTTTACATACTGATATATCATACTGTAATTATGCGACACTGCCGTGCAGAAGTTAACAGATTTTCCGACTTTGAGACTGAATTCCCCGCAGTAAGCAGAGAGATTTTAAATATTAAAGCTGTGTTTGTGGTGAGTCGGCTGCTTTTAAAAATGTAATGTTTGTTTTTCATGTCTTGGTAAATTCTACGATGGCTAAGAAACTTTTTGTCGACTTTTTGTTTATTTCTAGAAAGACGATTTATTTAAATAAAATACGCAGATCTTTATTTTGATGTTTTGAGTGTTCTGGCTGGGTCCTTCATCTGATTGATCTTTGATGTAACATCGCTTGATCTTTTATCGTCTTCTTCCCTGTTACCCCTTCCTTTATGATATTTTGATAACTTTATGTTCTTTTGCGTCTTTATACATCCTGGTCTTTAAAACGCGTTCTTTTTAGAAGCATTAAGCAAAAGGAGACCATTTGCAATTTATACAGGGAAAATTTTTGATGACTTTTGGCTTTTTAGATGCCATAAATAAAGTCGGATCTTTGGATATACATTAAATTTTGTGTTTCCTTCACGATGCTGATCTTTGACTTGCTCTCTGATCCGGATATAAGAGCTGGAAGGGAAAATACATTTCATTACTTTGCTCCGTGGCGTTTCTTTTCCACGTCATTACTAAGCAGTAATGGGCGATCAGGGGAGGGGTGGGGGAGAAACAGATTGCTCTGCTACCGCGATCCAACAGGCCTCATTTTAATGTGCCAGCGTGACGCCGCTGGCCGCTTCCCGGTTGCTGTACAGAGAGACGAGACGCTGCTGCGATCTGACACCAGACAAATGTTTCATTCAAATGTTGCTTTCGCATATTGTGGAGGAAGTAATGAATTCCTGAGGCCCGGTTCACCGTGTCAAGCCCGAGCGCGGTGGCAGCGCCTGCACAGCAGCAAAATTAAATTTAATGTTCCATTCGCCGCGGTGGGAAAGGTGCATAAATCAAAGCTTTTGATTTGCATCGACTGTGGCGATCACCTCATCCCGTGCAAACATAAACCAGGGGTGGATATGATGTCACGGGGAAAACAATGTAATCTCACACTTCCTAATAAAAACAAGCAACAGGCGGGAACGTTTTCATTCAGACCGCTGATCCTAATGTCAAGTATATTATTAAAAACATGGCTCCCGCGCGCCCTTCTCCTCTCTCATTGGAGGAGAAAAGTTTAATATCGTTACTCTCTCTCTGGACGAGAAAAAATTTAAAGTTTGAACCTTTTAAATTAAACAAGAAGCCGCGGCGGCCGTTAACGTGGATCCACGAAGGACACGATGGAGACGAGAACGAGCCGGCAGGAAGCCTAGCTCCACATCACACAGCTATGTTCTCTATAAGCATTAAAATTACATAATGCAATATCATATTTATTCACTGCTGCTACTTACATTCACACTGCACTGTAATTATGTTGGCACTGTATTTATGTTGGTACTCTAAATATGTTAGTACAGTATTTATGTTGGTACTGTATTTATGTTGGTACTGTTAGTACAGTAATTATGTTGGTACTGTATTTATGTTGGTACTGTTAGTACAGTAATTATGTTGGTACTGTATTTATGTTGGTACTGTTAGTACAGTAATTATGTTGGTACTGTATTTATGTTGGCACTGTATTTATGTTGGTACTGTATTTATGTTGGTACTGTTAGTACAGTAATTATGTTGGTACTGTATTTATGTTGGCACTGTATTTATGTTGGTACTCTATATATGTTAGTACAGTAATTATGTTGGCACTGTAATTATGTTGGCACTGTATTTATGTTGGTACTGTTAGTACAGTAATTATGTTGGTACTGTTAGTACAGTAATTATGTTGGTACTGTATTCATGTAGACACTGTATTTATGTTGGTACTCTATATATGTTAGTACAGTATTTATGTTGGTACTGTTAGTACAGTAATTATGTTGGTACTGTTAGTACAGTAATTATGTTGGTACTGTTAGTACAGTAATTATATTGGTACTGTATTCATGTAGACACTGTATTTATGTTGGTACTCTATATATGTTAGTACAGTATTTATATTGGTACTGTTAGTACAGTAATTATGTTGGTACTGTATTCATGTAGACACTGTATTTATGTTGGTACTGTATTTATGCTGGTACTGTATTTATGTTGGTACTGTATTTATGTTGACACTGTATTTATGTTGACACTGTATTTATGTTGGTACTGTATTTACGTTGACACTGTATTTATGTTGGTACTTTTTATGTTCTTTACACTTATTTATGTTATTTTATGTTGCACTGTATTTTGGTATTAAGTATAAGTGGAAAACTATATTATGATAAATATAGTACACGAATTGATGATTTATAATTTATGTGGAAATTACTTTATGTTTATACTTTAGGAACTGTATTAGTTGTACTTAATATTTATGTTGCACTTATAGACATTATTTAGAAGACTAAGGACCAAGTGGAATTAGTGAACAAACTTTTATGTTACATTTTATGTTTACGTTTATGACTAATACACGTATTTATGTTGGTACTATTATACTTTTATTAACTTATTTAGGCTGAGACTATATGTGGTACTATTTATGTTGGTACTTATTTATGTTGGTAATTGTATTTATGTTGACACTGTATTTAGTTGACACTGTATTTATGTTGACACTGTATTTAGGCTTAATACTATTTATGTTGGATATATGTTTATTTACACATTTATGTTGACACTGTTTATGTTGAAGTTAGTATAGTTGGTGTATTTATTTGATGTTTTAATTGACACTTATATGGGTTTATGTGGATGATCTATACGATTTAGTTGACACTGTATTTATGTTGGTACTGTATTTATGTTGACACTGTATTTATGTTGACACTGTATTTATGTTGACACTGTATTTACTTGGTACTGATTTATGTTGGACTGATTTATGTTGACACTGTATTTATGTTGGACTGTATTTACGACTGTATTTATGTTGGTACTGTATTTATGTTGACACTGTATTTATATTAACTTATTTATGTTCTGTATTAACAAGTGTTTGATTAGTACACTTATTATGTTCAGTTTTACATACATTTTAGACTTATTTATGATATTTATTTATGTTATTTTAAAATATTATTATAAGTTGACACGTTTATTACGTATTTATGTGGTACTTAACTTACATATATACTTATTTATGTGACTGTTTTATACACGTATTTCTTAACTTAATGGAATATACTTTATTAATGTTTTTATAAATTTACATTATTCAGTGGTCTATAACTTTATAGTCTTTATATAGTCTATTGGTATGTTATACATTTTTATGGGTACTGTATATGATTTATGTAGTATTTAGTGGTGATTAGTATATATATAATAAATGAATGTATTATATGAGTAGGATGCATAGTATGTATTATTGACATATATTCACTATTATGTTGGTTATATTTATGTGTACTTACTTGACACTGTTTTATGTTGGTACTGTATTTACAGACTGTTTATGATGGTACTGTATTTATGGGTACTTATTTATGATGGTACTGTATTTAGGGTATGTATTTATGACACTTTTTATTACACTATTTATGGTACGTAATACCTGTATTGGTATGAAATAATTGGTACTTTACATTACACGTTATGTACTTTTTATGTTGGTATATTTATGTTATTATTTATGTAACGTACACTTACATTTATTACATATTTATTGGTACTGTATTAATTGACATATATGATGGTACTATTTATGTTGGTACTGTATTTATTTGGCACTGTATTTATGCACACTGTATTTATTGACACTGTATTTACTTGACACTTTTTATGTTGGATGTATTTATGTTGACTTTATGTTGGGCTGTATTTAGCTTATTTATGTTGGTACTGTATTTATGTTGGATTATTTATGTACACTGTATTTTATACACTGTATTTACGTTGGTACTGTATTTATGTACACTTATTTATGTTGACACTGTATTTATTTGGTACTGTATTTATGTTGCACTGTATTTATGTTGACACTGTATTATTTGTCCATTATTTTTAAGGTACTGTATTTATGTTGACATTATTTATGTTACGTATTTATGTTGACATTATTATGTTGGTATTTATGTTGTACTTATTTATGTTGGTACTGATTTATTTAAACTTTATTAATTTTTTATTTAATGTTTTATTGTACTAGTTGGTCTGTATTACATTGACACTGTATTTATGTTGGTACTTTTTATGTTGGTACTGTATTATTGAACTGTATTTACGTTGACACTGTATTTATTGACACTGTTTTATGTGACACTTATAACTATTTATTGGTATTTTATTATTATTTGTTGGTACTATTATGTGACATATTATTGACAGTATTTATGACACTTATTTATTTTATTTTTACTTTTATTTGACAATTGCATTTATGTTGGAATTATTTATGTTGACACTTATTTATGTTGACACTGTATTTATGTTACTGTATTTACGTTGACACTTATTTATGTTGGTGTATTTATTGACACTGTATTTATGTTGACACTTATTTATGTTGGTACTGTATTTAATTGTTACTGTATTTATTTTGGTACTGTATTTATGTTGGTACTGTATTTATGTTGGCACTGTATTTATGTTGACATTATTTATTGACTTATTAATTGTTACTTATTTATTTTGGTACTTTTTACGGTATGTATTTAGTTGGTATTATTTAGTTGAACTATTTCATTGGTACTGTATTTACTTGACACTGTTTATGTTGGTACTGTATTTACGACTGTATTTATGGTTGTATTTACATGTATATTTAGATGGTATTGTTTTAGTTACACTTATAATTGGTAAAATTAATGGATATAGGTATTGTTGGTATACAAGTATGTTGTTGTATTATTTTGTTGATTTATGGTAATTTTATGTTGGTATGTATTAAGTTGGATGTATTTATTGATATTTACAGATTAGTATTAGAAAGGTATTTTTATGACACGTATCTAGTATTATGTGGAATATTATTGAAGTATTATTACATTTTATTAATGTATTATGTTGCATTTTATTAATATTATGTTACATGTATTTAGTTGACACTGTATTATTACACTGTATTTAGTGGTACTGATTTATTTGACACTGTATTTATGTTGAACTGTATTTATGTTGACACTGCATTTTATGTTGGTATATTTATGTGACTGATTTACTACGCTGTTTTGTTGGTACTTATTTAGTGTTACTGTATTTATGATGGTACTGTATATTGACACTGATTTATGATGGACTGTATTTATGCACTGATTTATGTTGGTATTATTTATGATGGCAATGTATTTTTGGATGTATTTTATGTTGGTATGATTTATATACATGCATTATTATTTATTGGTACTGTATTTATAGGTTTTATTTAATTTACGGTACTGTATTTATGTTGGTACTGCATTTACTTGGTAATTTATTTATACTATTATATTATTTATGTGGTAATATTTATTTGACACTGTATTTATTGGTATGTATTTTAGTTGTATTATTTATGTTGGTATATATGTTGACACGTATTTATGTGGTACTTATTTATGTTGAATTATGTGGTTTTTATTAACTTATAGTTGGTATGTTTTATTACACTGTATTAGACATACGTATTTACGTTGGTATTTTTATGTGGATGTATTTATGTGTAATGATTTATGTTGGCATATTTAGTTGACACTGTATTTATGTTGACGTATTTATGTTGACACTGTATTTATGTTGGCACTGTATTTATGTTGACACTGTATTTATGTTGGTACTGTATTTATGTTGACACTGTATTTATGTTGGTACTGTATTTATGTTGACACTGTATTTATGTTGGTAACTGTATTTATGTTGACACTGTATTTATGTTGGTACTGTATTTACGTTGGTACTGTATTTATGTTGGTACTGTATTTATGTTGGCACTGTATTTATGTTGGTACTGTATTTATGTTGGTACTGTATTTATGTTGGCACTGTATTTACGTTGGTACTGTATTTATGTTGACACTGTATTTATGTTGGTACTGTATTTATGTTGGTACTGTATTTATGATGGTACTGTATTTATGTTGGTACTGTATTTATGTTGGTACTGTATTTATGTTGGCAACTGTATTTACGTTGGTACTGTATTTTACGTTGGCACTGTATTTATGATGGCATTGATTTATGTTGGCACTGTATTTATGTTGCACCGTATTTACGTTGATACTGTATTTATGATGGAACTGTATTTATGTTGACACTGTATTTATGATGGCACCGTATTTACGTTGGCACGTATTTATGTTGGTACCTGTATTTACGTTGGTACTGTATAGTACGTATTTATGATGGTATTGTATTTATTGGTAATGTATAATAACTGTATTTATGTTGGCACTGTATTTATGTTGGCACTGTATTTATGTTGGCACTGTATTTATGTTGGTACTGTATTTATGATGGTACTGTATTTATGTTGGTACTGTATTTATGTTGGTACTGTATTTACGTTGACACTGTATTTACGTTGGTACTGTATTTATGTTGGTACTGTATTTATGTTGACACTGTATTTATGTTGGTACTGTATTTATGTTGGTACTGTATTTATGTTGGTACTGTATTTATGTTGGCACTGTATTTATGTTGACACTGTATTTACGTTGGTACTGTATTTATGTTGGTACTGTATTTATGTTGACACTGTATTTACGTTGGTACTGTATTTACGCGGCAAACGCCATGCCGCACCGTACTACGCCGGTACCGTATTTGGGCACGTACGTCGCATTGCCAAAATGCATTTATGATGGTAATTGCATTTATGTTGGCACGTCGACCACCTGACCACCTGGCCTGAGAGAGGAGGAGGAGGAAAAGGAAATGGAATGAAATGGAATGGCCGAATGGAATGGAATGGAGGGAGGATGGAG
>NW_024375698.1:0-11428 GCF_010015445.1 Perca fluviatilis
TATAATAATAAATATATGAAGTTATAAACACATTAATAATAATAATTTATGAATTTATAAAACAAATTAATAATACATATGAAGTTATAAAAACAAGTTAATAATGTATGAAGTTATAAACAAAATTAATAATAAGTATAAGAAGTTATAAAACAAATACAATATATAAAGTTATAAAACACGTTAATAATTATGAAGTTATAAACAAATTAATAAAAACATGAACTTATAAAACAAGTTAAATAAATAATATATGAAGTTATAAACAAATTAATAATATATGAAGTTATAAACAAATAAATAATAACATATGATGTTATAAACAAATTAATAATAATATATGAAGTTATATAAAACACGCGACAATAATATATATGAAGTTGTTAAACATTATTAATAATAATATAATAATTTATAAAACAAATTAATAATAACATATGAAGTTATAAAACAAGTTAATAATAATATATGAAGCTATTATAAAACAAATTAATAATAATATATGAAGTTATAAAACAAATTAATAATAATATAATGAAGTTATAAAACATGTTAATAAATAATTCTATGGGCTATAAAACAAATTAATAAAACATGGAAGTTAAACAAGTTAATAATAATATGAAGTTATAAAAACAAGTTAATAATAATATATGAAGTTATATAACAAATTAATAAATAATATATGAAGTTATAAACAAATTAATAATAATATATAAAGTAATAAACACGCTAATAATAATATATGAAGTTATAAAACACGTTACTAATAATAATCTATGAAGTTATAAAACACGCTAATAATAATCTATGAAGCATATAAACTAGTTAATAATAATATATGAAGTTATAAAAACAAATTAATAATAATATATGAAGTAGAAACAAGTTAATAATAATATATGAAGTTATAAAACACTTTAATAATAATCTATGAAGTTATAAAGAAATTAATAATAATATAAGGAAGTTATAAACAAGTTAATAATAATACAAAGTTATAAAACAAGTTAATAACATATGAAGTTACAAAGAAATTAATAATAATATATGAAGCTATACACAAATTAATAATAATATATGAAGTTAAAAAACAAATTAATAATAATATATGAAGTTATAAAACAAGTTAATAATAATCTATGAAGTTATAAAACAAATTAATAATAACATATGAAGTTATAAACATATTAATAATAACTCTATGAAGCTATAAACAAGACAATAATATGTATTATAAAACAAATAAATAATAACATATGAAGTCAATCAACAAAATAATAATACTATATGAAGAAAAACAAATAAATAATAATATATGAAGTTATAAAACACGCTAATAATAACATATGAAGCTATAAAACACATTAATAATAATATATGAAGTTATAAAACAAATTGATAATAACATATGCAGAAAGTTATAAAACACGTTAATAATAATATAGTAAAGTTATAAAACAAATTAATAATAATATATAAAGTATAAACAAATTAACAATAATATATGAAGTTATAAAACAAATTAATAATAACATATGAAGTTATAAACATATTAATAATAACATAAGAAGTTATAAAGAAATTAATAATAATATATAGGGTATAAAAAAATTAATAATAACATGAAGTTATAAAAACACGTTAATAATAATTTATGAAGTTATAAAACAAATTGATAAAAACATATGAACTTATAAAACAAGTTAATAATAATATATGAAGTTATAAAACAAATTAATAATAACATATGAAGTTATAAAACACGTATAATAATAATATATGAAGTTATAAACACGTTAATAATAAATATATGAACCTATAAAACAATAGTTAATAAATAATATATGAAGTTATAAATAAATTCAATATTAAAGTGATGGTTCGAGTAATTTGACCTAGGGTCTGAAACATGACCGGAAAGTAAACACCCCAGAAGCTTTTTCACTTATGGTCTAATAAACATTGGGAGAGTAGTTAGAGTATGCATCAGCTGAATAGCTTAGCTTAGAGGTAATGGATCACGAAGTTGTATTCGTGAAATTACCACTAATAATGCCCAAAAATGATACCAACGCCTAGCAGTAGTACAAATAGGTTATGCTTCATAATACGATGGGATTGGAAAGGTAAGTACACCAGAAGTTTAGTAGAATAACACTTGCCTGCTGGCTTCTGCCTCTGCTGTTGTTGTTGATGCGTAACGGTCCTAAGAGTGCAAAGGATCGCCTCACAAATTACATCAACGCAAAAGAGATGCAAACAAATATAATTTACTAATTAATTTTTTTTTAAGTAAGTGCTGTAGTATAACTAGTAAGAGACAAGTAATAATTGAGGTAAGTTTGGAGACATTACCTTATTTAATCATTGAATTAATAAATATTTTGTTGTAACTCCTTTGGTGTATTAATTTGTAGACGGCCCTAGCACTCTTACCGCCCGGTGAGCAATAGCAGAGGTCAGAGAGCGAGTAAAGAGAGAAGGCAAGTGGTTCATAAACTCGGTGTACTTACACACTTTCCAATCCATCGCTTTATGAGAGCATAACCTATTTGTACTCTTAGTGTAAAGCCTTTGATATCATTTCGGCATTATTAGTGGGGTCATTTACGTAGATATAAACGTGTCCATTTGCCCTCGATGCTATTCAGGCTGATAACGCTCACTTCTACGCTTAACTCTCACAATGTTAGACCCAGGTGAAAAGCTTCTGGGGTGTTTGCCGAGGTCATGGTGAAAGCCCTAGGGTGAATCCACCCCAAACATCACTTCTTAATATATGAAGTTATAAACACGTTAATAATAATATATGAAGTTATAAACAAATTAATAATACTAATATAGAAGTACTACTTACTTACTAAAGAGCTTAGCTCTAACATAGGTGATGGTGTTGTTTGTGTGGGGGTGTGTTGTGTCATCTCTTTTGTGTTCTGTTTGTGTGTTCTGTATCTGTAGCTGTAGTCTGTGTTAGCTGGATGCGAAAAAGTAACGAGATAAGGACAGGGTGATATGATAATTATTGATACTTTTATGACCTATTTAAAATAAGGACCAGGAGAAAAATATATTAAATTTTAAACATTTCTATTTTAAACTTAACCTTCCTCTGATTATAATCCCCCCAGTTATAAAAGAGAAATTAACACAAATGGAAATCACTAAATACTTAAATGTAAACATAAAGTCTAAAATCACAGGAAGAAAGAATAAGTAAGAATTGCTTAATAAGGTGTAATGAAATGGTGCAGCGTTACCAATATAAACAGAGAGAAACCTGAGAAGAACTATTTTCTGCAGGTTTAGGCTAGGGTTGGTAACCTGGCTTCTGACAGCACACAGCACGCCTGCCTCCCGCTATTTCTTTGTAGGCGCTTAGTAAGGCTGATGCAGAATACCTCCGTCCGCGTCGTGCTACGGAATAGCATTAACAAGAAAACTCTCCATGTACGCGTAGCGTGAGTATAGCTGATGCAGAGTAACTTCCATGGTGGTCTGCTGCTTGTAGCGTTAATAAGGCGCTGATGCAGAGTACCTCTCCATGTGGTTCGCCGTTTGTAGCGAGTAGAGGTCAAAATGATGCAGAGTACCTCCCCTGTCGGGTAGTGTAGTAAGGTGCTGAGCAGAGTACTCCATGGTGGTGCGAGAGGAGATGCAGAGTACCTCCATGGTGGTCGCGTAGGCTAGTAGCTAGCAGCAGCCCCTCCCGTGCTGCTTGTAGTGTTTAGTAAGGCTGATGCAGAGTACCTCTCCATGGTGGTCGCCGCTGTACGGAGTAAGTAGATGCGAACTCCATGGTGGTCGCCGCTTGTAGGTTTAGAGGTGTACAGAGTACCCCCATGTGGTCTGCCGCTGTAGTAGTACGACGCAGAGTACCTCTCCGGGTGGTCGCGCTTGTAGGCAGTATACCTGAGCAGAGTACCTCAGGTGGTGCGTAGCGCTTAGTATACGCGAGCGAGTACCCTCCATGGCCGCCGCCGTAGTTAGATACGCTGAGCAGATACCTCCAGGTGGTCGCCGCTGTAGGTTTAGTATGCGAGCAGAGGCAATCCTCTCCCATGGTGCCTTCGCGCAGCGCTGATGTAGAGCACCTCCAGGTGGTCGCGTTTGTAGGCTTAGTAAGGTGCGAGCAGAGCACCTCCACGGTGGTCGCCGCTGTAGCGCTTAGTAAGGGGGACGCAGAGTACCTCCAGGTGGTTCGCCGTTGTAGGCTGAGTATACGCTGAGCAGAGACCACCATGGTGGTCGCGCTGTGGAAGTTAGTAGGTGGATCATGGTCGGTGTAGCTTAGTAAGGTGCGTGATGCTGAGTACCTCTCCATGTCTCGCTTGTAGAGTATAGGTGGATGCAGAGTACTTCCAGGTGGTCGCCGCCTGTAGCTAGTAAGGTGTGAGCAGAGTACTTCATGGTGCGCGTAAGACGGTACGGAAGAGTACCTCTCCAAGGTTGTAGAGTGGAAGGTGTGAGAGAGTACCTCCAGGAGGAGTAGGTATGGGGAGCAGCTTCAACGTCCGCTGTGTAGTGTTAGTAAGAGAGAGTACGGTGGCCGCTTGTAGTGTTAGTAAGAGGAGATACCCTAGGTGGGTGCTGTAAGTGTAGAGCTGCAGAGTTAGAGTTGATGGTGAATAAGAGGTGTTCAAAGGTGGGGTAAGTGGAAACAATGGCGGTAGAGTTGGTGGGGAGAGGTAGATCCACAAAATCCCCAAAACTGCCATACGACTTTCTCCTGTTTTTATCAACACTTTCGCCAGGACTTCACTTTCACCTATGCTACACCCGCGCTATTGTAGAATGGTAGAATCCAACACGACAGACATGTGAACCAAACTTGATACTGTTACAGATAGGTTGTTAGAGTGTCACCCCAGCATAGGGTTACCAGGAGAGTGAGTGCCTTTGTTCATGCAACCAAACTTGCTTAACCTCTGTTTCTTCTCAAGAAGAAAAACAAGCATCGAACGCTTTATCTACGGGTTTTCTATTGATATTGATTATCTATCCATACATATATGGCCCCCACCCCATCAGTTTTGGCTCTTGAATGGCCTTTAGGCTAGGCTCATCTACATAAGTGGATTCGTTCGTAGCCCGCGCGTATCACGTCCCGTCTCCGTCCTTCGTCTCTGTCTCTGCCTTGTCTCTAGTCTCTGTCTCTGTCTCTCTCAGGTCTCTAGGGTTCCCTGAGTCTCGAGCCCTTTAGGTCTGACACTGATACCCGTGATCTTCGGTTCGAGCCCGAGTCTCGAGCCTTTGCTTTGTTCGAGCCCTTTGCTTTGAAATTTCGTGAGCCTTTGTCTTTCGAGTCTCGAGCTTGTCTGAGTCTCGAGTCTTTTGAGTCTTCAGAGTTCGAGCCTTGAGCCTGAAACCTCGAGCCGTCTGATCTTTGTCCTTTGCTTTGCTTGCTTTGTTCTTCGAAACTTTGTTCTTTTGTTCTTTGTCTTTGTTCGAGTTCATCTCTTTGTTCCTCGACTGAAATGAGTCTTTCTGAGAAAACCTCTTTCTTGTTCTGTTCCCGAGTCTTGTCTCTTCTGTCTCTCTTTGTTCTTGTTCTGAAACTTCGAGAGTCTGATCTCTTATCCTTTTGACCTGAGTCTCGGAATGAGCTTTGAGCTTTGAGCCTGAGCCCGAGCCCGGATCTTTCGATCTTTCGGATCTACTTTGATCTTCGAAATCTTCGAGCCTCGAAATGGATCTCGAGTCTCGGAGTTCCTTTGTGATTCGATCTTTGTCTTTGAGTTCTTGAGCCCGGAGTCTTTGTCTTTTCGAGTCTTTCGATCTCGACCTTTGAGTTCGAGTTCGGGAGTCTTTCGAGCCCGGATCTTTGATCTTGTCTTGATTCGGAGCCTTGTTCGCCGGAGTTCGAGCCTTTTGATCTTTCGAAATCTCGATCTTCGACGAAATTCTTTGAAATCTGAAATCTTGACTTCGATTCGACGAAAACGCCGGAGTTCGTGAGTCCCCAGATCCTCCGCCCCCACCCTCCAGGTCCCCTGTCCTGTCCCCCTGCCCCCGTCCTGTCCCCCTGTCCCCTTGTCCTCCTGTCCTGTCCCCTGTCCCCTGTCCTCCAGGTCTCTGTCTCCCTCTGTGTTCCCACCCTGTCTCTGTCCTCCAGGTTCTTGTCTCTGTCCTGTCTCCTCATCCCAGGTCCTGTTCTGTCTCCCTGTCCCCTCTAGGTCTCTGTCCCCTGTCCTGTCTCTGTCTCTGTCCTGTGGTCTCCCAGGGAAACCTTGTCTCCCTTGTCTCTGTCTCTGTCCCCTCTGTGGTCTCCTGTCTTGTCCTGTCCTCTGTGGTCCTGACCACTGTGTCCCCTGACTCAGGGTCCCCCAGATCTCAGGTCTCTAGGGTTCCAGGAGCCCCTGCCCTGCCCTGCCCCACCACTGTCTCCTCTGTCTCCCTGGTCTCAGGGTCTCTGTCCTCCTTCTTGTCTCCCTGTCCTCTCAGGGAAACCCCATCCTGGTCTCTGTCCTTGTCCTCTGTCTCTCAGGGGACTCAGGTCTCGAGTTCCCTCTGTCTCTAGGGTCTCTAGAGTTCTGTCCTGTCCCCTGTCTCCTCAGATCTCGAGTTCTTGTCTCTCAAATTCTTGTCTCTGTCTCTGTCTCTGTCTGAAACTGTTCCTGTTCCCCTGTCCCCAGGTCTCCTGTCTCCAGGTCTCTGTCCTCTGTCCCCTTGTCCCCAGATCCCAGGAAACCTCCCCTGTCCTGTCCCTCCAGGTTCCCCTGCTCCTGTCCTCTCCTGTCTCCCCAGGTCCCCTGTCCCCCTGTCCCCCCTGTCCCCTCCTGTGTCCCAGGAAACTCTGTCCCCCTGTCCCCCTCCCCTGGTCCCCACCGTGTCCCAGACACTGTCCCCTCCCATCCCAGGTTCCAGGGTCCAAAACTGTCCCCTGTCCCCCAGGGTTCCCCAGTGTGGCTCCCTGTCCTCCAGGGTCCTGTCTCTCAGAAACCTGTCCCCTTCTCTAGGGGAAACTCTGTCTCCAGGTCTCCGTCCTCTAGGCTCAGGTCTCTGTGTCTCTAGGGTTCCCTACAGGTTCCTCTGTCTCCTCTGTGGTCCCCCAGGGTTCCCCTGTCTCTGTCTCCCCTGGTCCTGTCTCAGATCTCAGTCCCCCCGGTCCCCAGGTCCGGTGGTCCCCAGGCCCCTGTCCCCGTCGCTCCAGGTCCGCCAGGTCTCCCTGTACCCTGTGTCCCCTGTATCCTGTGTTCGTTCTCTCCTGTCTCAGGTCTCAGATCCCAGGGTCTCCCAGATCTCTGTGGTCCTGTCTCCCTTGTCCCTCCTCTCTTTGGTTCCCTAGATCCTCAGGTTCCTGTCCCCAGGTTCCCAGATTCCAGGTTCCCCAGGTTCCCAGGTTCCTTGTGTCCAGGTTCCCCTGTCCTCCAGGTTCTTGCCCCCCCCCTCTTTTGTCCCCAGATCCCCAGGTCTCTGTCTCTAGGTCCCCTGTGATTCCCAGGTCCCAGGTCTTGTGGTTCAGGAGTTCCCCGTTCTCTCTCCAGGTGTCCGTGTTTCGTCTCGTCTCTCATTCCTGCATTCTCTGTGTTCCGTCTCTGTGGGCCCCGTATCTCAGGTCTCTGTGTCCAGGTCTTTGTATCTCGTGTCCGTCCTGTGCTTGTCCGTCCCTCTTTGTCTCGTATCTCTGTGTCCGTCCTGTGTCCGTATCTCAGTTCTGTGCTTTGTGTCAGGTTCGTCTCTCTGTGTTCTTGTGTTCGTGTCCTGTGTCCGCTGTGTGTAACACAGTGATCCTGTCTCTGTGCTGTGTGAGACTGAGCTGATCTGGATAAATGCCCCATCTGACCTCAGAGGGTTTGTGTTGTATCGGGAAACAACAATATACTATATATAATATAGTCTTTCAGGGTCTTTGTTCAAGGTTTCAACATTCTCTGGTGACAGAACATTATGCCGCCACACACAGATGCTGTAAGCAACCACTGATGGGAGTTCTCAGACTCTCAAAATTTCGCACCTGGATTTCATCTCTTTCTTCACGCTTCGCAGCCGATTGGTCCTTCTCTCTCATGCTGGCAGCCATTGGCCCATTCTCTCTCATGCTAGCCATTGGTCCTCTCTCTCACGCTGGCAGCTTGATTGGTCCATCTTCTCTCATGCTGGCAGCCATTGGTCCTTCTCTCTCATGCTGGCAGCTGATTGGTCCTCTCTCTCTCACAGTGGTGGATCGTGGGAAGCCGGATCGCTAAGCAGGCCGACGGTGTTTTGTAGTCATGACAACAGCACACCGTTTGGGGCTTACGGTTCAAGCACGCCTGCAGGGATTCCATCTATCATGCTCAGTACACAGAGTACACAGAGTACACAACCTAACCTCCCACACTAATAGTGGCAATAACAGGGTACACAGAGGTACACAGAGTACACCCATAGTACAGAGGTACGCCAGAGTACACCCATAGTGTGTCTTAAACTACTCTTACTTTTAGTGCACTAACTGAAGTATCTAAAGGAAGTATACCAATCGGAGTGCACTAAAGGAAGTGCACTAACTGAAGTGCACTAATAATATATACTAAGGTATGTACTACCGAAGCACGATCAAACATCTCAGTCCTCCTTCTTCTTCTTCTGTGAAATTGTGAATTGTACCCAGGGCAGAGCATTCCCACCACCCATTGTCACTCATCAAAAATACATTTCTGCCTTGTTCATCAAAATGATTGTGATTGTTTTATTGCTGCTTGTTTTGCCCCTCTGTTTTATGCAACCTGAACATACCGGTATGATGATATCCACATGAGCCTCAAAAAAAATAACCAAAAATGGCCATTTTGAGTTATTTTACAAAAATTGGAGCAAAATTAAATGGTGTCCAACTGACATAATGTTAAATACAGAAAATAGTCATATTATATGTCTCATACAGGGTTCATACGTTTTGAAAACTAAGTGCTAAGGGAATCTCTTGAAAAAATGCAAATTCCATAGCCTGGAAAGGTTTTGAAAGTGCTCCATAAAGACCCAGGAAGGTTTTGAAAAGTCACATAATCACAGCATACAATAATATGTGATTAATAAATGTATTTTTCAGGTGGTCTTTAACCTCAGCGTTGTATCTTGTGAGAGATATGAAGAATCCATCTATGAACCATGACATTACTGCCCATTTATAGTTAACCCTCTGAGGGAAATCCTTAACACTGACTAGTATTCTATTTGGAGAATGTCGACTGACATTTTCAGGAACACATAGTCATGGAAATTCTAAAATGCTGCATGAACCTTGCTTATATAAAGGTGTTTATTGCCAAAATAGCTAATTACAGTGACAATATAAGAGTGAAACAGAGGCAACCCAGTAGACATTTAAGCAGATCCTATTGTTCTACTCATTGCCAGTCTCTGTACTTTGATGGGGAAAGTGATACGAGGGTGGGACTTCAGACTTCCAGGGGGCTCCCTTTAACGTACATCCTGGCACGGGTGTGACCACACGGGCTGGGGGACCTTTCGGGCCATCGAGGCCCTTTGTTCCTCATCTTTGGCTCGCCATACATCTGATCGCGGTTTAGCCAGAGCCTTTGGCAAAAATCATCAACGACTGCAAAATTAACCAAATATACATAAAACAGGTTGAGTATATGTTACAGTTTTTCCCAACTGCTACACACGCCAAAAACTATGTCTCCTCTTTTTTTCAAAACTCTACACACAATTCTAAACTGCACACACACAAAAATGCAAAATGCCTCATATCTCCTTCAAAATGAAACACTGCATTCAAAAATACCATAAACACATCTATGAACGAAGCATTTGTACCCAAAATGTAGCAAACACCTTTTTTTCATAATAGTAATTTTGATATACCATGTAATAATACTGTTGTTCTTAAATCTAAAGTTTTTCCTTTCATCTCTTCATAGGTTTTATATCTACATTTACAATGTCTCTAGAGAAAGTCATCTGCTGAGAGGGGTTGAAAAGTGCTCCGTAAAAACAATGTAATGTTACAGTAAACACAAAATATTTTATTAAAGGAAACATTACTTGTAAGAGTAGCCAGCGTTGTTTACAGTAGCATGAAAGAAGAAACAAGCATAAAACATATGTAAAACCAGCGTAATTACGTAGAATAAAGAATATGTGTGTGTGTGTGTGTGTGTGTGTGTGTGTGTGGTGGTGTGTAAGGTGTGGTTAGGTGGTTTAGCGGTTTGAGTGTCGGGCTGGGTGTGGTTAAATAGAATTGTATGCACTCTGTGCAAACAAAGTCTCAGATTGATTTATAATGCTGAAATAGCCATTAGATGGTTGCAGTATGCAAATGCCACTGTAAAGCTACTCAAGATGGGCTTTCTCATTGGTCAATCCGTGTTGATCACATGATGAATAAAGTGTGGTCCTGATCTCATCAGAGATGGCTCTCCTTCTTACTCTTCTTCCCTCCTCCTCCTCCTCCTCCTCATTGTCGCCCCTGTCTCTCCCTCCTACTCCCCTCTTGCTCTTTCTACAGACCATTGTTCAAAACAGGTAATCTGACCATTGGACCTTTGACCTTTGTATAGGCCTATACTAAAGCAATGATTGGTTAGTGTTCAGTTATGACATAATGTGTTTGCAAATGTGAGGGAGTGTGTGCCCTGGTAAATAAGTGAAGCTCTCGGATCGACAGGTTTAGAAAAGGCCAAAGTCACCCTGTTGATTTTGTGCCCGAGAGAACTGCGGTTTAATACCGGAAAGTAAGCGGATGTAACGAGCCGAGTGAAAGCCGATGAAATAGCTCTGGTTTTGAGATCTGGTTGCGTAGCCCATCACCGAGTGAGGCTCAAAATCCGTAAGTGATTACGAAAAAGATTCAGGTGTAAGAGTTGAAAAAACTGGTAAAACGCGCGATAGCAAAAAAGACCAATCGTCCAACTCATTACGTGCGTGTCCAGGCAGGTTTCCAGGTGGCAGGTGGTGTGTGCGGTCCAGGTCCAGTGTCTCAGGGTCCAGGTGGTGGTGGTGGTGTCCGTCCCAGGTCTCCAGGTGCGGTCCGCAGGTCCAGCAGTGTCCAGGGTCCGGTGGTCTGCTGGTCCAGGTGGTGGTGGAAGGAAGGAAGGAGTCCAGGAAACCGGAACTGAAGGACAGTGGTGGAATGGTGGCCCAGGAAGGAACAGGTGTGTCTGTTCAGGTGGTAGGTTCGTCTGTGTGTGTGTGTCTGTCTGTGTGTGTGTATGTGCAGGTCTGTCTGCGTGTGTGTGTGTGTGTGTGTATGTCTGTTCAGGTGTGAGCGTGTGTGGTGGTTCCTATAATCTGTGGTCCAGGAGGAGAAATCGGATCAGTCCAGAATCAGGACCAGACTGCCCACCTGTCTACCAGGTAACCTCTTTCACCACACCAGGCCGGGCTCTGTGCCGCCCTGAGCCTCATCAGGTGGCTGGCTGTTACAGGGACTTTTTTACTTTTGAAACATTCTCGTTAAAAACAAAAAGAATTTGAATGA